>NW_028254912.1:0-222624 GCF_964263255.1 Lissotriton vulgaris | reverse complement strand
GGAGCCCAGGGGAGGGGGCGAGGGAGAGGGGCGCCCGCGCTGTGCAGGGGGAGTGTGTTTGAAGGTGAGGTCGTGCCTGGGTGTGATTCCGGTGCCGGCCGCCGGGTGGCGTCAGTGAGCAGAGTGCTCGATGCAGAGGATCTGGGAGCCCAGGGGAGGGGGCGAGGGAGAGGGGCGCCCGCGCTGTGCAGGAGGAGTGGGGGCGCAGACTCGCCTTGGTTAGAAACGCTGCTTCTTTCCTTCGTGTCTTTGAAGGCGAGGTCCTGCCTGGGTGTGATACCGGTGCCGGCCGCCGGGTGGCGTCAGTGAGCAGAGTGCTCGATGCAGAGGATCTGGGAGCCCAGGGGAGGGGGCGAGGGAGAGGGGCGCCCGCACTGTGCAGGGGGAGTGTGTTTGAAGGTGAGGTCGTGCCTGGGTGTGATTCCGGTGCCGGCCGCCGGGTGGCGTCACTGAGCAGAGTGCTCGATGCAGAGGATCTGGGAGCCCAGGGGAGGGGGCGAGGGAGAGGGGCGCCCGCGCTGTGCAGGAGGAGTGGGGGCGCAGACTCGCCTTGGTTAGAAACGCTGCTTCTTTCCTTCGTGTCTTTGAAGGCGAGGTCCTGCCTGGGTGTGATACCGGTGCCGGCCGCCGGGTGGCGTCAGTGAGCAGAGTGCTCGATGCAGAGGATCTGGGAGCCCAGGGGAGGGGGCGAGGGAGAGGGGCGCCCGCACTGTGCAGGGGGAGTGTGTTTGAAGGTGAGGTCGTGCCTGGGTGTGATTCCGGTGCCGGCCGCCGGGTGGCGTCACTGAGCAGAGTGCTCGATGCAGAGGATCTGGGAGCCCAGGGGAGGGGGCGAGGGAGAGGGGCGCCCGCGCTGTGCAGGAGGAGTGGGGGCGCAGACTCGCCTTGGTTAGAAACGCTGCTTCTTTCCTTCGTGTCTTTGAAGGCGAGGTCCTGCCTGGGTGTGATACCGGTGCCGGCCGCCGGGTGGCGTCAGTGAGCAGAGTGCTCGATGCAGAGGATCTGGGAGCCCAGGGGAGGGGGCGAGGGAGAGGGGCGCCCGCACTGTGCAGGGGGAGTGTGTTTGAAGGTGAGGTCGTGCCTGGGTGTGATTCCGGTGCCGGCCGCCGGGTGGCGTCACTGAGCAGAGTGCTCGATGCAGAGGATCTGGGAGCCCAGGGGAGGGGGCGAGGGAGAGGGGCGCCCGCGCTGTGCAGGAGGAGTGGGGGCGCAGACTCGCCTTGGTTAGAAACGCTGCTTCTTTCCTTCGTGTCTTTGAAGGCGAGGTCCTGCCTGGGTGTGATACCGGTGCCGGCCGCCGGGTGGCGTCAGTGAGCAGAGTGCTCGATGCAGAGGATCTGGGAGCCCAGGGGAGGGGGCGAGGGAGAGGGGCGCCCGCACTGTGCAGGGGGAGTGTGTTTGAAGGTGAGGTCGTGCCTGGGTGTGATTCCGGTGCCGGCCGCCGGGTGGCGTCACTGAGCAGAGTGCTCGATGCAGAGGATCTGGGAGCCCAGGGGAGGGGGCGAGGAAGAGGGGCGCCCGCGCTGTGCAGGAGGAGTGGGGGCGCAGACTCGCCTTGGTTAGAAACGCTGCTTCTTTGGGAGGCCCAGGGGAGGGGGCGAGGGAGAGGGGCGCCCGCGCTGTGCAGGAGGAGTGGGGGCGCAGACTCGCCTTGGTTAGAAACGCTGCTTCTTTGGGAGGCCCAGGGGAGGGGGCGAGGGAGAGGGGCGCCCGCGCTGTGCAGGAGGAGTGGGGGCGCAGACTCGCCTTGGTTAGAAACGCTGCTTCTTTCCTTCGTGTCTTTGAAGGCGAGGTCCTGCCTGGGTGTGATACCGGTGCCGGCCGCCGGGTGGCGTCAGTGAGCAGAGTGCTCGATGCAGAGGATCTGGGAGCCCAGGGGAGGGGGCGAGGGAGAGGGGCGCCCGCACTGTGCAGGGGGAGTGTGTTTGAAGGTGAGGTCGTGCCTGGGTGTGATTCCGGTGCCGGCCGCCGGGTGGCGTCACTGAGCAGAGTGCTCGATGCAGAGGATCTGGGAGCCCAGGGGAGGGGGCGAGGGAGAGGGGCGCCCGCGCTGTGCAGGAGGAGTGGGGGCGCAGACTCGCCTTGGTTAGAAACGCTGCTTCTTTCCTTCGTGTCTTTGAAGGCGAGGTCCTGCCTGGGTGTGATACCGGTGCCGGCCGCCGGGTGGCGTCAGTGAGCAGAGTGCTCGATGCAGAGGATCTGGGAGCCCAGGGGAGGGGGCGAGGGAGAGGGGCGCCCGCACTGTGCAGGGGGAGTGTGTTTGAAGGTGAGGTCGTGCCTGGGTGTGATTCCGGTGCCGGCCGCCGGGTGGCGTCACTGAGCAGAGTGCTCGATGCAGAGGATCTGGGAGCCCAGGGGAGGGGGCGAGGAAGAGGGGCGCCCGCGCTGTGCAGGAGGAGTGGGGGCGCAGACTCGCCTTGGTTAGAAACGCTGCTTCTTTGGGAGGCCCAGGGGAGGGGGCGAGGGAGAGGGGCGCCCGCGCTGTGCAGGAGGAGTGGGGGCGCAGACTCGCCTTGGGTAGAAACGCTGCTTCTTTCCCTCGTGTCTTTGAAGGCGAGGTCGTGCCTGGGTGTGATACCGGTGCCGGCCGCCGGGTGGTGTCAGTGAGCAGAGTGCTCGATGCAGAGGATCTGGGAGCCGGCGAGCTCTGCCCACGGCGCTGCTCGGCTCTGCCCACGATGGTCTCAGGTGCGGGCGCAGGCAGGGGTGCAGATGGGGGAGGTCTTGTTGCGCTGTGAAATGCTCTCTCCCCTTGGAAGATTCGGCTGCTCGCTGGTGTTGCCTCCGTCTCGGCCTCCACTCAGGGGGAAGGGGGGCGTCCCGGCGCCTCGCCAGTGGCGGGGAGAAGCAGAAAAACCAAGCCCAGCGTCCGTGAGGTCTGTGAGCCGACTCTCACTGCGCCTGGGTGCGCGGGGTGCAGATGGGCGGCGATGGTCGTCTCTTCGGATTTGCGGTGGGCAGCAAATCAGCGTGGGAGGGTCTGGAGATGGGTCCTGCGTGTCCCGGGCTGTGGCTTCAGGAGCCGGTGTGCTCAGGGATCAGGGATGGAGCCCGGCCAGCGGGTCGCGGTAAATCCTAAATGGACCTCGATGCGTCTTTACAGCTTACAGCTATGTGCAGTGACCTGTTCAGGCGATGCAGATTTATGATTATACCAATGTTTATTCAAGCAGCACACCAGAAGCAGAAACTTCCCTTAGTAAAGTAGTGTGCCTAACTACGGTTCGTGTCTTCCTACTACCGAGCTGATACTCTGGCCCCATCGTTCTTTAATGTCCGCTCTTTATCGTTTTCAATGCCACAAAGAGCCCTGCATTTAGGATGAAAGTAAATCAGCATTATGAGGCGCGCACAGGATTGTGGGTATGCAGAGTGCTGGTGACGCGCTGAAGGTTCCTCTGGAGCCTCCTGACCTCTAGCGACAGGAGTGAGCGTTGCACCTCCCGTCTCGTACTGCGTCACGTGTCCCTGCCCTCTACTCAGCAGCTGAGGAGGCCCGACCGCCTCAGGAGGCTCATACTCATACTTCAACCAATCACGGAGTTTCTTGTACAGAAACCCTCCAAAAATTCTAGCGATTTCCGTTTTCACGGCCCCTCGAAGTGCGCGTGACTCACGGAACGAAGTTGCTCGTTATTGCGTAAAATGGAGAGCTGTTCGAGCAATCACAATAAAAAAATATCACTTACTACTGGTAGGGTGACTTCACAGCGGTGACGTACTGATCACTTTGATGAATGCCTTTGCGTGCACAGCTACAAATACTCCTTAAACTATTAAACAAACGCCTGCATCGCCTGTAGTAATGAATCGGGTGTTTGCCGCAGAGGCTTCTGGGTATGCAAATGTTTGTGGCTGCCACGCCCCCTCCAGTGACAGCAAGGCTCCTGCAGCAGCCCCATGGGGACTTGTGCTCTGGGTCCAGGGGGTGAAGAGTCTCAAAATCCAGCAATAAAGGGAATGTGTGAAGCTAATTCAATAGTGACAAAAAGTGACACTAGAAGTCCCACTAGAAGTAATCCTGCTGAAATAAACAAAACAAGCATTGGCATAGCCAATAGGTCTTGCCTTTGGGAACTAATAAGTGTTAAGGCAGAGATATTGAGTTTGTGTTTGTTTTTAAGCTGTGTTGTGCAGAAGTCTGCAGTATGCTGAAATGTTATAATAAAGAAGTGTGAGAAGCATTTTTGTTAGTTTAGTTATGATGTATAATCTACAAGAAAATGACGATGATAAAAAACTATTAATTAGAAGTAATGATTTGAGGTTTCTTTTATGTTTGAATGCTGGCAACTTGTATCTGCCTGTTCTAATCGTTGCTTTTTATGGTGTTTATTGTTAAAGGGGTGGGTATAAATAACAGGAGAGTGAAAGTTAGTTAGTGAGAGTGATAGATTTAGTGAGTTAATTATTGAGAGATAGTTAGTGAGAGATTGAGAGAGTTAGTAAGAGTGATACAATTAGTGAGAGGGTTAGTTAGTGAGAGAGAGTTATTGCGTTAGTGAGAGAGAGTGAGAGAGTTAGTGAGAGTGAGAGAGTTAGTGAGTGAGTTATTGAGAGTGAGTTAGTTATGATCACCAATTATAAGTGAAATGGAAATGTCAGAATTTCATTGCTCCGGTTTACTCCACCCAGGAGTAAAGAAAAACAACAACTCCAGTAACCCATGGTATGCACTAACTACAGGCAGCCAGTAAAGCTGTACCAGGGCCACACCGGCATGACGGTGAAGCACCCTCTACAGGGACAGGCTACAGACGGTACATTCTCTACTCTGTCCACCCGACGGCAAAGACAGGATACAGCATCCATGGCAGAGTCTACTCAGGACAGAGGTGAGGGACCTGAAGGCATGCACTAAATACAGCAATTTGTTAACATGCTTTGTAAGGTCCACCCCGGAGCAGCTCCCCTAACAGGGGTGGATAGCAGACCCTGCTCTGGGAGGAGTAAAGTTTAATAGATGACTGACTGAGAAAAGGGGTGCTGAGAAGGAACGTGTTTATTCCAAGCCCCATCCAGTGAAGATGTAGTGGCATGAAGAGGAATTTGCCTTTCTGCCCTGCAACGGACACCAGAGCTCGACGCCCTGGCAGTGAAGGGCCGGTAGGGGCAGTGGAGGGCAGGTAGGGGCAGTGGAGGGCAGGTAGGGGCAGTGCAAGGATTTCAGTGGTGCAGGCGCGTAGTGCAAACAGTATGCATGGGAGGGGGTGGGCCAGGTGGATAGAAGGGACACCAGCAGGTAGCTACAAAGCCTTTGGCACCCACTCCACTCAAAAGCAGCCGGTGTGGAAGGAAAAAGCAGGATGCACCGCACAGCACACACGGCCTACAACTCCCACTCCACTCAAAAGCAGCCGGTGTGGAAGGAAAAAGCAGGATGCACCGCACAGCACACACGGCCTACAACTCCCACTCCACTCAAAAGCAGCCGGTGTGGAAGGAAAAAGCAGGATGCACCGCACAGCACACACAGACTACAACTCCCACTCCACTCAAAAGCAGCCGGTGTGGAAGGAAACAGCAGGATACACCGCACAGCACACACGGACTACAACTCCCACTCCACTCAAAAACAGCCGGTGTGGAAGGAAAAAGCAGGATGCACCGCACAGCACACACGGCCTACAACTCCCACTCCACTCAAAAGCAGCCGGTGTGGAAGGAAAAAGCAGGATGCACCGCACAGCACACACAGACTACAACTCCCACTCCACTCAAAAGCAGCCGGTGTGGAAGGAAACAGCAGGATACACCGCACAGCACACACGGACTACAACTCCCACTCCTGATGGGGTTTAGAGTACTCAGTGAGGAAGGCGCTCTGCCTAGTGTGGACGTTCAGTGTTTGATGATGGTTAGTATTGGCGTGGTGCATAAGAGCGAACGGAAAGACCCCTAACCGCTCAACAGAAAATCTGAAACAGACCTTCACAGCAATAAAAACAGCAAAGCTCTCGCACACAACAAGCACGGTATATCAATGATAGTTATGTAACAGTTCAATGTTATTAACATATAGCCAATGAAATGACAGCTGCAATGCCTCATGTATAATCCAAAAGAAGGGTAGTTTAATGAGTCCACAACCAGCCGACACGTGTTTCGTCATGTGGTAACAACTCACAACGACTCTTCAGGGCTGGCAAAAAAACACATAAAGGAATGCGTATAGAATATTATTTTGTATACAGCGCATATTAGGAAAGACAGATTGCCTAATCAATAACATGCACTGGTGACTCAAGGTGGAGTATTTCATAAACCACTGGTATGACGCCTGTCCCCACAAACCGTAAGAGGAATTGATGTAGTTATATGTGATCAAAGTGATGGTTCAGGAGAAAATAAAACCGGTTGTGAGACCTAGATGCCTGTAAAAGCTATACAGTTTCTCCTATGTGATATGATAGTCAATCAGTTTAATGTGGGAACGAAGGAGAAGCAATTACTTCAGAACATGATTTACGTGCCGTGTTTGAAACAAATCCATCACCAAAAAAGTCTCATTTGAGTACGTGATCGGTAGGGTGTTATTATACAAGCTCATTCAATGAGTGATATCATGCAGGCCTCGGGTGCGTAATTGTTAAAAGGAAAATTATATAGGTGCCTGAGGGAAAGTGCCTACCTTGTGGCACGACCTGCACTCGGCACGGACACTTCAGGGGGAGGAGATGTGGATGTAGTCGTAGCAGCGGCATTTATCATCGCTAGGCTTTGTGGCAACAATGTCATGAGGAGGGTGTTTAGGGCATTGAGGAACCCAGCTACCTCTCACTGGTGTGCAGCCGTGGCAGCCGCTCTTTCCGCCTGCGTCCGCTCCATGGTCTCCATTATCGGCTGCATGTGTCCCAACTCCCGGGTGACATCGCTAGAGCCACTCTGGCTAGACAGTTGTTCTTGTCTCTGAGTCAGGACTCCAGCAATGTCAGCCATGGATCATTGGAGGACATGGAGCGGACTGGGGGTGTCCGTTAGGGACTGAGAGTGGTCCCACGTATGGCATCTAGTATGGCTGTCATGCGGTCGAACCCCGCCCTCACCTGGTCAGCCAGTTTCTCCTGTCACCCCAATACACGGCGTTGGAAGGCCAGGTGTTCTTCGTGGGGGTCCTGGGAGGCAGCCGTGGTGGTGCCTGCTGTTTGGTCAGTGCAGGGGGTGGGGTCTCCTAGATGCAGCTGGGCTGCCCTGCTCCTGGAGGTGTGATGCGGAGGCTGTCAATGAACTCTTGGATGGCGTCTGTGTCGAAGGGTTGGTGGTCCTCTTCATCATCAGAGAACAGAGGTTCTGCCTGCTCTGCAGAGGTGTTGGTTTGCCCTCTGCAATGTGAAGGGGAGATGTAGTTTAACATTGTGTTCACATGTATGTTGATGCATGGTGATGTGCTCTGCATGTTATGTGTTTGTGCTGCATTTTGGGATAGTCACCCCTGCAGCTCTGATTTTGCTATCCCTTATCCTTTTCATGCGGTGTGCCTTTCACTTCTGTGCTTATACAGTGCTGAGATGTTGCAGACTTGGGTACATTGGTCTCTTGTTGGGAGTTGGGGGTCTGGGACATGGTTTGTCTGCAGATGTGCTATACTTAGTTGTGCATTTGTGCCATTGTGCCCATCTCTAACGTCCCCCCAGTCCCTGGTTGTTACTCACCATGGTGCTGTTGTGTCAGGTCATGTTGAGCGGTGTCCGGTCCCCCAACTCCTGCCACCGTCTCCCCACTGATGACGGTGGACACCATTTCCTCCATCTAATCCAGCTCCTCCTGTGGCGTTGGACCCCCAACTCCAGTCTGCATTGCTGCCTTCTGGTTGTTAGCGAGTTTCTGCTGGGTTTTGCGCTTCACATTCTTCCAGCGCCTCTTAACCTCTTCCATTGTCCTCTTCAGCACTCCGACTGCATTCACCATGTCCACGATGGACTGCCATAGTCCATTTTATTTTGCCAATCACACAGTGGAGGTGACAAACAGTTGTTGATGGTGTTCTACCACCTCCGTTATCAGGATCCTGATTTCCTGCGGACTGAACTGCGTCTTCCTCTTCTTCTTGTCCTTGGCCTTCCCTGACCCCATGGTCCCAGGCTGGTCCTCCGGGGGGCTTGTGGTGTTCTGGTTGTCCTCTGTACTAGCTCCGGCTACCTCCATTGTGCTTCGATGATGTTTTGCTTTTGTTTGTATGATTTTTTTCTACTTTTATAGTGATTTTTCCCACCTGCCGTGTGTGACTTGCAGGCCAGGCGAAGATTATTGCTGATTTATTAATCGCAGTTGACCCCATCGCAACTTCATTTGCATTGGGGTTTACATTTTTAACGCTGTCCTGTTGACTCTATCGCGGATATTTGACGTGATATCGTGAACATATTGCATGTAATCGCCATGTTGTAAAAAGAACATTAACACAGAGTTATTTTCCCATGATGGACGGCGATATGAAACATTGCGATAACCGATTTCGCTGATGATTATCACACGTTCTTGAGAAGATCCCCCTGAGATGCGAAGAGATAAGCCCTATACCAAGAAAATGGACGAGGACATGAATTGGGCTGGACAAATGGAAGACCTACCTAACCCAACTGATAGAGTACCAAAGCGAGTGACTATCATGAACGCAGCCAACGTGGATGCAGAGGACAGAGGCAGGAGGGACCTACCTCTGGCTCTAATGAAGATAATGAATGAATACAGTAAACAAATGCACGGCTCGAGCTGGGCTCCCCTGCTGCACCTCGGTTAGACAACATAAAGTATGCACTCTTCACACTCTTACAACTCTCAGAGTTTCAAGATTTATTGTCAGTCACTTAAGGAAAGAACATTTTACTTTAACATTTGATCCACGCCCGGCCTTTAAAGTGTAAGAGGTGCAAAACATGTTGGCAGAAGAATCAGTGGATGTCCTTAGCAGGCTAACACCAGCTGGACAGGGTATGGAAAGGAACAATGTGCAGGCACAGAAAGACGTGAAATGTGTGTTGCTGCCCCACTGACATCCCTGAGTGCACTCACAAATAGCTAAAAAGACTGTACATTTGAAGGAGCAGTTTGCACAAAATGTATGTTATTGGGGTAGGCGGGTGGATTGGTAGGGCAAATGATCTTGACAGTAGGGGAGATGTGGCCACCACTATGGCTCAGCAATCCTTGCTGCTGACTCAGGGAGCTGTAATCCGTCCGTGTAACTTTTTCATTAGTAGATTCACACACACTGAGCTTTGGAGTCAAGTCAAGTCAAGTCAAGTCATATAATTTGTATAGCGCACTACATACCCAGAGGGTTTCAAGGCGCTTAGGAAGGGGGGGAGGATTTGGAGATTCAGGAGTGATCCACCGACTGCCAGGGGCTAGGATTTTCTGGATTAAAATGGACAAAAACTAATGTCAGATATTACACCTTTAGATAACAGAAGCACTTCCGACGCCATTAATTAAATGCTGTTCAGGGCTTAGTATGTCAATTAGGGATGGACTGAACTGGGACGCCAATGGCACAGCTCTGGATGGTGCCTCGGGCCCCAACTGTGCCACATATCACTTTTAAAAATGCATTTTTGTACATTTTCAATGCATGTGCAAATTACCATCAACTTGAAGCTGAAGGTAATCAGCGTTTTCTAAATGCACAGTTCGCATTTAGGCTACGCGCATCGGCATTAGGGAATGACAAAATGCAATTTCCTAAATGCATTCGCAATATAGGTAATCGTTAAAAGTTGCAATTACCTAATTTGCAAATACAAAGCCTTTCATGCTTCAGAAAAGTCCTTTTTGCCCTCGCGAGGGCAAAGATGTTGGATGCATGTGGCTCTTGGTCTTCTAAAGCTATAACTCTGGGGCTTGACCTGTGTGATTTCGGACAGGTCCATTGAGAGTGCTTTAAGTAGCATCAAAGGTAATTATCCACAACATGATGTTCGGAAAAGCAGTAAACTGAATGTATTCATATGTGCTTGAAGCGAAATTCCCAAAACGTGCGCACAGAAAATAACAAGAGACAAAAAAGGGGTCCCAAATAGCAAAGAAAGCTTTGGGGATTTGTGGCTAGGTTAACAATAAAACTCTTTAAAATATAAGCTCTTCGTAAGGAAGAAAGAAAGAAAGGAAAGAGGATAAAGGCATTCAAGCAGCATGCACGGCTCTGCTCGATTCAGAGGCAATACTCCATGGGAGTTAACTTGACCCTACCAGGTAGGTCGCTCCCCCTCCGCACAGCACCGCCTGTGTGTCCCTGCCCCAGCCGCCGTTGCTGAGTAAGTTTGAGGCCCCCCTCAACCCACAGGCTACCACCTGTGCCTCATTCCCGGTGGCCAGTCGTAGGCCATAGCTTTGTTCATCTGCGCTATTTTTCCGCTATTTATTGTATTGTATTCACTGTATTGCCTGTATTGCCTTTCTTGTCATTTTTTTGTGCCTGTGACTGCTGTTCTCTGTCTTCCCCTGCTGCCGGTACTTGATCTGTGCCATTTTTTCCCTCTGTTCCCCTCGCTGTCCCCGTGTCTCTCTGCCCGGTTTTACCTTCTGTTCCCCTCCCTGTCTCAGTGTCTCTCTGCCCGTCTTTGCCTTTTCTTCCTTAAGATGCCCCTGTAACCCTCTGCCCTTTTTTGCCTTTTGTTCCATTTGTTGCCCTTGCATTTCCGTGCGCATTTGCCATCTGTTCCACTCGTTGCCCCTCTATTTTGTGCCCTTTGCCTTCTGTTCCCTTAGTCGCCCCTCACCGCTCCAGCCGCTGCGCCCCTTGTGGCCCGGCCCCCCTGACTGCCAATTCGCTGCCCCCACCTCCCGCCTCCCAGCTTCTCCTCCCTCCCACCTCCCCATATGTGCTGCCCGCTACGCGGTGAGGAGAACGACCCTTGACCCTGCCAGATAGGTCGCTCCCCCTCCGAACCGCCTGTATGTCCCTGCCCCAGCCGCCGCTGCTGAGGAAGCTTGATGCCCTCCTCCACCCGCTGGCTCCCTCCTGCGCCTCATTCCTGGTGGCCAGTGGTAGGCCATAGATTTGTTCATCTCTGCTATTTTTCTGCTATTTATTGTATTGTAGTGTATTGTATTGCCTGTATTGCCGTTAATGTCATTGTTGTGCCTGTGACTGCTGTTTTCTTTCCTCCCCCGCTGCCGGTACTTGATCTGTGCCGTTTTTTCCCCCTGTTCCCCTCGCTGTCCCCGTGTCTCTCTGCCTGGTTTTACCTTCTGTTCCCCTCGCTGTCTCTGTGTCTCTCTGCCCGTCTTTGCCTTTTGGTCCTTAAGCTGCCCCTGTTACCCTCTGCCCTTTTTAGGTCTCGTGTTGGACAGCGCATGCGCCGCATGCGCTGTCTCAGCGGGACTAAAGTAATGTAAATGTTGAGTGAAACTCCGCCTATTGGCAGCTAATATGTGCTGCTGCTTGCCATTTGTTGAACTTAGCATTGTTCTTTCTTATCTTACTTATGGTTGGTTTGGGATGCAAAACGTCACTTCCTTTGTGCTGCCGTTTTGCAGGAAGCAGCACCGACTAATTACTGTTTAGTTACGCTGCTGGGCTGTAATCAGTCTATTTAGGGACTACTTTTTCTTAGCTCAGATCCCGTTTTATGGCCGCCATCTGCTTCTACTTACTTACAGAGGTTTTGCCCTCCCCTAGCCCCCATCAAGCTCTTCTGTTCCACTGGCACGCTCGCGGCTCCCATTTCACGGCCGCTGTTTATGTATGTTTTTTTGGGCGCCTCCCCCGATCCCAGGTGCGAAGGTGGCAGGGCTCGCTAACCCCGGGATGTACACTGCTGGCGCTGCTCTGACTAATCGCAGTCAGCGTCCAAGGGGGAAGGGGGCTTTCTGCTTCGTCATTTTGCTCGCGGCTCCCATTTCACGGCCCCTCTGCCCGAGAAAGAATTGAAAGTTTGCCGACCGGACACGTCATGGGGATTGTGGGTAAAAGCAGGCCGGTTAGATCTCTTTTTGTCTGGAAAAGCAGGTTTTGTGTGATCTTCGGCAGCGTGGTGATGTTCCTTTGCCTGTGAAGCTGCAGCAGATCAGGAGGCAGCTGCATCCGAGGTAGGAGCGAGGCATCGCCGCAGAGGAGGAATCAGGCCGGCTGCTGGGCACTGAGCAGCGAAAAACCCAGGAGCAGCAACCACCAGCCCCCCACCTCCGGAGTCCGGTCCGTTTCATTCTTCTCTCATTTCTGTGCCTGTCCCCTTGCTAAGCGCTCAGTCTTTTTCTGCTCATCCTCCCTCTCTCAGTTTATTCAGTAGAGCTTCACTGGCGTGACTTGTTGCTGACCTATTGATTTTTGCTTAAAATACAATTCCCGTACATTCCATCATTAACAGGGAAACTTTTCATAGAAAGAAATGCATGAACTGTCCAGCTGATACCAGGGGGCCATTCACTAAAAATAGACCCGGCACATATTGTGAAAGTGTACTGCTCAGTTCTCGGCTGTCAGCGCTCTCATTGCAGACTGTTCTGGTGCAGACCTCACCGCGCACTCCTATCAGTCCTGTCTTATCACTTATGTCAAAGAGCAAAACATGCTCGAGGCAACTACAGATGTCGCTACAAGTAGTCATCGCTGCTCTACAAGGCGGGGCCACGTCCTCCGCGGTTCGGGGTCTCTATATCTGTACACATACACAGGAGGTTGGTGAGTGCCCCACATCCTGGGTAAAATAGTGTGCGCTTTGTACACACACATTGTAATGACACTCTTGGAGGCGTCCGTATGGTAATGTTAATGAGTGTTAACCATTCACCACTCGCTTTCTCTGTATGTAGATGCAAGTGCCACGCGGTGTATTTAGAAGTCCTTGAGTGGTAGAAAGAATAAATCACAACTCCACTTGGGTAGGAGCCACCTACTCGTGCTTCAGCGTTCGCCCAAACATGCCGCCAGCAGTGATCCCTCCTGCAGGCATTTCACTGAGCCTCATTACAGAATGAATGATGTTGTTGATGTTGACCGGCGACTCCCAAAGGGTTAATATCTGCAGCATACTCAAGTGGCACTTTGACAGCGTCTTTCCAGTGAGCGTTTGCTTCAGGGCCCTTTGGAGAGACAAGTGACACGATGAAAAGTTTGGAAAAGGCCGGTTTTAATCAGTACTAATAAACACTACAGCCGTATATGCATGATTACACTTAAGGCTCCAGAAAAGGAAAAACAGCACTCTCTCCGCAAAATGCTTACATTCTGGTAGGGATGGTGACAGTTCTGTGCTTTGTGACATTGTACATATGTCATACACATAGTACATTGCAGAAAAATAGCATACGTACAGCAGTTTCTACTTCTTCGTCACACAAGCAACACAATCTTTTCAACCATAATAATATGAGCCATCTGCCCTTAACTTCTAAAGCTCACAAACGAAAACTCATCAGTAATAAAAGTTGCAAATTTACATATGTAACACAAGAAAGGTACAAAGTTCCCCGGGCGAAGAGAAAGCTATGTGGGTGTACTAAGAAGAGCGAGAAGGGGGAATTGGGGAATTCCCTTGTTGGAACTAAAACCCTCACACACCCAGTAAACTAGGTGTCATGCTTCATCATATGGGTTCTGCTCCTAGTCAGACTGGCGCTGCAATGTCTGACGGGCTCCCGAGACCGGGGCTCTTTAACGGAGATCTTTTGTTCCAGTCATATGATGCATGCGTGTGAGAGGGCAGGGAAAGTGTAGTCGTGAGGTGAAAGTGAGTTAAAAAAGGTGGGTCAATCCACAATGGACTTTATCAGCGTGGTTGACTCTCTTGGTTAAAAGGGTGGGAGGGGAGATATCTGCTAAAAAAAGTTACAGTAGAGTATCTACAGCCCTCAGGTCAGGTCAACATGTTTCTTGCCTAAATGGCAATTCTTCAGGACCATAAGTGTTACGTACTACACAAAGAAAAAAGTAATAAATAAAAACAAATAAAGAAATGAAAACACAATGTGAGATACAACCTTAATAGGTAGATCTGTGGGCGGGCAGGCCAATTGGTCCTGCCTAGGTAATGCGACCTAGAGGATAGAAAACACAGCACAGTGCAACGTAGTGAGTACAACATGTTTTGTACACTATTACACATAAGCTCTCTGTTGTACACACACATAAGAGTGAGTTAAGGCATAAACAAGTACAGTGGGTATTAATGGAGAACAGATACCCTAGTTATGCAATAACAATCTCATTTTGAGCAAGAAGCAAACAACAGGGAGAGAACAAAGAGGAAAGCTGCGAAAGAAGCAACCGAGGGCTCTGTGCTTACCGCCGGGTTGTCCCTAAGGTGCCCCGCAGACTGCTCCCGTGGGACCGGCAACTAGGTATGGTACCTAGGGGAAAGAAAGAATGCCAGAAGGAGGGCATCATGTTTACAAAGTGGCCAGAGGCATAAAGGGGCAACCGTAGTCACAATATGCACAAAATATGCAGTATGAGCCCATAGTACTCGTCAAGAGTAGCTCGAGCCAGTTGGTAACTCTCCTCGAGCCCAGAGTCAAAGTTGCGTGGAAATCAGGGTTGCCTGTTTAGCTGGGAGACCTCAACTTTCACCTTGAAAAGATAAACGACCACAACACCGCCACCCTCGCGGACAACCTCGCCAACCTCGGACTTAAACAACTAGTCACTTCCCCCACCCACATCGCAGGTCACACACTCGACCCCATCTTCACCTCCAGCAATCATGTCTCCTTCAGCCACACTACGGATCTCCTATGGACCGACCACAGCTGCGTTCACTTCACCTACAACAAGCCGAAACCCATCAACCACTCCCAACCTACCCTGCAAAGAAACTGGAACAAAATCACCACGGACCAAATCTCCGCATCGCTCCTTCGAAACTCCCCAGCCCTCTCTTCTAACGCCAACGAAGCCGCCGCCAACCTCACCCTATGGTTATCCATCACCGCCGACACCTTAGCACCACTGAAAAAACGTCAAAGCAAACCTGGCAACAAGAAGGCCTCATGGTTCAACGATGATCTTAAGAAATCCAAGAAACTCTGCCGCTCCCTTGAAAAGGCCTGGAAAAAAGACCCAACCACCAGCACCAAGGACGCATTCAAAAGCGCCACCCGCACTCACCACCAACTGATCCGAAAAGCCAAGAAAACAGCATTCAAGGATCGACTTGACAACAGCGCCCACAACAGCAAGGAACTTTTCAACATCGTCAAGGAATTTTCCAACCCCTCGACCAACTCCAACGACATCACCCCCTCTCAAACCCTCTGCAACTCCCTAGCCTCTTTCTTCCACAACAAGATTGCAGACATCCACAACAGCTTTGACAACCAACCCGGAAACCAACCCACCCTACCATCTGCTGACCATCTTCCCCCCGTAAACACCCTTAACGCCTGGAACCCAATCTCCACTGAGGAAACCATCCGCCTGATGAATTCCATCCACTCTGGATCCCCCACAGACCCATGCCCTCACCACATCTTCAACAAAGCAGACTCCGTCATAGCACCGCACCTCCGAGACGTCATCAACTGCTCCTTCAACTCCGCTACCTTCCCAGAAGTCTGGAAACACGCTGAACTCACCGCCCTTCTGAAAAAACCAACAGCGGACCCCACCGAACTCAAAAATTACCGCCCCATCTCGCTTCTTCCATTCCCGGCCAAAGTCATCGAGAAAGCCGTCAACAACCAGCTCGCCGCCTTCCTCGAAGCCAACAAATCCCTCGACCCCTCACAATCTGGCTTCCGAGCAAAACACAGCACTGAGACCGCCCTCATCGCAGCAACAGACGACATTCGAACTCTACTGGACAATGGAGACACAGTCGCCCTCATCCTCCTCGACCTCTCTGCAGCATTCGACACAGTCTGCCACAGCACCCTTCTACAACGCCTCAATAACATCGGAATCCAAGGAAAAGCACTTGAATGGATCACCACGTTCCTCACCGGAAGAACCCAGAGAGTCCGCCTTCCTCCATTCAAGTCCGAGGCCTCTGAAGTCATCTGCGGCATACCTCAAGGATCCTCACTCAGTCCCACCCTCTTCAACGTATGCATGAGCCCCCTCGCGGCCATCGCCCGCCAACACAACCTCAACATCATCTCTTACGTGGATGACACTCAACTGATCCTTTCTCTCACCAAGGACCCCAGCACCGCCAAAACTAACCTACACGAAGGAATGAAAGAAGTCGCAGAATGGGTGAAACAAAGCCGTCTGAAACTGAACTCAGACAAAACAGAAGTCCTCATCTTAGGTACATCCCCCTCTGCTTGGGATGACTCCTGGTGGCCGGAAGCCCTCGGAAAAGCACCCATCCCGACAGACCACGCACGGAACTTGGGCGTCATCCTGGATTCTTCACTCTCAATGAACAGACAAGTCAGCGCCGTATCCTCTTCCTGCTTCAACATTCTTCGCATGCTCAGAAAAACATTTCGCTGGATCCCCTCCGAAACAAGGAAAACAGTCACCCACGCTCTGGTCACGAGCCGACTGGACTACGGAAACACCCTCTACGCAGGTACCACCGCTAAACTCCAGAAGAAACTCCAACGAATCCAAAACGCCTCAGCCAGGCTCATATTAGACATCCCACGCAACGAACACATCTCTGGTCACCTTAAAGACCTCCACTGGCTACCCGTCAATAAGAGGATCACTTTCCGACTGCTTACCCACGCACACAAATCACTCTACGACATCGGACCAGACTGCCTCAACTCACGACTGTCCTTCTACAGCCCCCCCCCCCGCCAACTACGTTCTTCCAGCCAAGCCTTCGCCACTGTACCTCGCATCAACAAGACCACCATGGGAGGCAGATCCTTTTCATATCTGGCTGCTAAAACATGGAACTCACTCCCCGCTTACCTTCGCCTCACCCAGAACCACCTAGCGTTCAGAAAGCAGCTTAAAACGTGGATATTTGACAAATAATCCTCCTCCCCTTCCTAAGCGCCTTGAAACCCTCTGGGTATGTAGTGCGCTATACAAATTTTGTGACTTGACTTGACAAGACGCAACAATCAAGGCTGTTAATCTCCCAAGGGGACCGCTAAGCCAGAGAGCCGCACACCGCCCGTATCCCACCCCCGCTGGCAGACCTGCGGGAGGATGGGAACGTGGCCATGCCCGGCAAGCCGGTCGGCAGCACCCCCCTGGGAAACCAAAAAACGCCTCACATCAAGCGCTGAATCCTGGAGGCACAAAATCCTCCACAGCAACGAGCACCAAGGGTTTATAAGAGGTAGAGTGTTACCGACTTACCAAGTATCAAGTTGAGAGTCCTGGGTGTCGTCAACAATGGAGGCTCCCAAACTACTCACCTACGCAACACGCGGTCCAGGCCGTGTGAACCTACCCCCACGTGCAGCGCTCAGGCAGGACGCAGAGCATCTGGTGGCAAGCCCTGGGAGAAACCCTGGCTTAAAAACCATCGCTAGCCCGCCATGTCGGCGCTTTCGTGGGCGTGGAGTCTCTCATTACCGACCGTGCATGCGCCGTGGTGGCAAATTGGTGAGGAGTCTAGGTGAACGAACGGAAGAGGGGTTACAAGGCGGCCATTTTAGTAGTGAATACTACTCGTGGGAATGGTCATGGTGCAGTGGAGATATGGTAAGACAGGCGACAGTCCGATCGGGACAGCAAAGGTTGGCTGGAGGAACATGTGTGGTCAGGAGCGGGATCATATAGACAAAAATGTCCTGCTGAACAAGGGGGCCGTTAAGTGGCTGAAATACAGAGCTAGCCCAGGCGTGCCTCACAAGGGTATAACAATTGTTTATGAACCCAGCCAGGGGCGGACTGGGTGTTAAACTACAGCAGCACAGGGAATCAGGACATACTCAGGACTGGAGTAGTAATGACTTGTAAGTTAGTGAGGTACTGGTAGTGCTAAACCCACCCCCCAATCAACACTTTACAAAGTCGACTAAAAAAGTGATATTTTATTAATTACGGAAACCTGGCTAACTCAGGATTCGTTACCTGATATTTTAGCAGCACTTCCCTCAGACTATTATATCTTAGCAGCAAACCGTCCTCTGGGCAAATTGGGTGGTGGGGTGGCAGCCATCATTCATAAAAATCACAAGTTTCTGGCCCTTACCCCCCTTTCTCTTACAGAGACTGAGAATCTGGTCATCAAACTTGACGCAGACAGCGGCACCCTGGTACTGGTATTGATTTACCGTCCCCCACGAGCGCTGACCGCATTCCCAATGTCTCTAGGAGAACAGCTGGCCTCTCTTGATGTCAACTTCCCGAAAGCTCTCCTAGCCGGGGACCTGAACTATTGGTTCAATAACGACGCAGGTGGACCTCAGGCAGTCGAACTCCAGGAACTGTTTTCGAATCTTAACCTGGTCCAGCACATACACGCTCCCACTCATGAAAAGGGTCACATTTTGGACCAAGTGTGGTCTCACAATTTGTCACTCTCAACCCCGTCCATCACGCCCTGCATTTGGTCTGACCATCATCTAATTCAGTTTACAATTACCATCGATGGTTACATCAAATCACTACCTCAGGCGGGAGGGATAACCAGAAAATGGAAATCTGTAAATACATCGGCTTTCATAGAAACCCTGAAATCTACGCAGCCTACAACTGGCAAGGAGGTAGACATCATTGAAGGAAAGATCTCAAACTGGCCATCAGAGGCCGCTGATACCCATGCTTCTATGGTTAAGTTTTCCCGCACACGTTGCATGGGGGCCCATAAATGGTTGACCTCTGAACTAAGGAAACTAAAATTGGAACTGCACCAGAAAGAAAGGATTTTGAGAATGAAATACTGCCCGCAAGACAAGGAGGAGTATATTACAGCCCGCAGAGAAAATCTAAAAGCCATTCTAAAAAGTAAAGCTGACTATTTCTCAAAGAAAATAGTAAATTCTAAAAACAAATCTAAGGACATTTTTAAAATAGTAAACAACCTCTGCAACAGCGATAGAACAGATCCAATTCAGGCCCCCACCCAGGAGCTCTGCAACTCACTTAATGAGTTTGTTATAAATAAAATCGCTACTATAAAAAGGAGCATCCCTGACTCGCTCAGTTTAGAACCTATGGACGACATCTGTTATAATCCACATACTCTTGATGCCCTCCCCCTCATCGACCCTAAAACACTCTTGGAGCTTTTATCTCGGGTAAATTCCGGGTCACCCAATGACATCTTGAAAGAGGTCTGCTCAGCTCTGCCTCTGAGCATCCTTCCATTCTTGAACGAATCTCTCTCACAGGGCAAGGTCCCCTGCTCGTTTAAAAACGCCACGGTTGTCCCAATCTTGAAAAAACTGGGTGCAGACCCGCCTGACCCGGCTAATTATAGGCCCATCTCTCTCCTCCCTTTCTTTTCTAAACTTCTTGAGGCTTACGTGTCTAGATGTCTCTCAAATTTTATCGAGCAATCTGACTATCTAGAACAGAATCAAGCCGGATTCCGTCCGTCACACTCCACGGAAACTGTGATTCTTGCAGTTCAGGACACCTTAAGAGCTAACGCAGACAAGGACATCCATCAAGCTCTGGTGCTCCTTGACTTGTCGGCCGCTTTCGACACGGTCGACTATAACATTCTATTAAACCGTCTCGAGCAGGCCGGCCTCAGAGAATCCGCGAATGGATGGATAGCCTCCTTCATCAGCAATCGGACGCAGTCAGTGAGACTCGGAAAATTTACAGTCCAGAAACTGCCTTCTTCCTGTGGGGTGCCGCAGGCTTGTCACTCTCGCCACTCCTATTTAACTTGTATCTCAGACCTTTGTTACACTCTAAAAAACCGTAAAGTCACCATTTTTAACTATGCTGACGATTTGCAGCTAATAATTCCCCTGAACTCTCCGGATTCTGTTGATGAGTTCCAGACAACAATGTCTCACATACAGAGGTGGATGGACCTAAATCATCTTAAACTCAACCCGGACAAGACAGAATTAGTTCTGCCCGGGAAGAGTGAGCTTAGCTGGGGTCCTAATTTCAGGCCATTAGACATAAGCTCTCCGCCCACGGCTTTTCAATCGGTCAAAAGCCTAGGGATTATCCTAAGTGCCGACCTGTTACTTAAAGGACAGGTGGGAGCTATTGTCTCCTCCAGCTTTTTCCAACTATGGAAAATTAGGAAAATTACACACTTGCTGACTCATTCGGCACTCGTACAGGTAATAATATCCCTAGTACTCTCCCGTCTGGACTTCTCGAATGTCCTGTACCTTGGTCTTCCAGCCGGACTGCTGAAACGACTCCAGATGGTCCAAAATCAGGCGGCAAGACTCATTTGGAAACAACCCAAATGGCAGTCAGCCAGACCTGGTATGGAAAAACTTCACTGGTTACCGATGGCCCAAAGGATTGCCTTTAAGACCGGTTGCACTGCCTTTAAAGCATTGCATGGCAATGGCCCCACATTTTTTAGACATATGATAACTGAGTACAAACCCCAGCGCAACTTACGCTCCGCCCATCTCAGTCTGGTCACCATCCCCTCATTTAATAGGAAAAGGCAAGGAGGATGCTGCTTCTCCTTCCTGGCGGCTACCCTCTGGAATTCCTTTCCCCTTTCACTCAGGAATTGTGACAATCTTCTGGTCTTCAGGAAGTCCCTGAAAACGTGGTTATTCAAGCAGGCCTACGCTTAGGGAGGGTATCTGGTCCTCTGACATTAGCGCCATGAAACCTACGGGTGTATGTGCGCTCTATAAATAAATATGAACATGACATAACATAACATGCGGGACAACGGTGAGACTGCAGCACTCATCCTCTTAGTTTCTTGCTGGTCTGCACTGAAGCCATTCCTGACATTCTGCGTGGATTGCATTTGCCAAGGCTTGTTCGGTCCAATTCGGAATCCAACACTGCAGTCAACCAGATAGATCCTTTGTGGAACAGCTCGAATCCAGCTACTGGTTGTCATCTCGCCTCCTGGACCACGTGGTTGAAGAGACAAACTTCACCTCTTTCACCTGAATTTACCCGACATTGTTGGTCAGCTTCCCATCGCCATCCTGGTCACTGGCTAGTGACCCAGACTCTGTCCCTTCTGCTTTCAGGTTCTTCAGATCTTCGATCCACCCTTGGATCCACCTGGACACGTTTCCTCTGGTCGCCTGCAGCACTTCTTCGCAGCTCTCCATTGGAATCGACGACGAAACCTGACACCAAAAGGCACCTATACACCCGGCTTCCCTGGGTGAGGTAACACGAGTACTCCGATGCTACCATGGGTCTTGACTCTCAAAGTGTTCTATTCTAAAAGGGTTCCATCGTAGTTAACCTAGAAGTGTCCTTAAACTGTAAATTTGTAACTTGTTCGTTCTCCATAAAAAGTCAATGGTAACCCACAGCTGTGTTTAGACACTGCACGTGTCTCCCGTGGGTCTCCTACTTCCTAACCTTTGGTTGTCCTGAATAGCCCGAGCGATTCCACAGGCCCTAGGCCTGCTTTATATTCCAGACATGGTTCTCATACCACTATTTCATTATATGGTTTGTGAGGCCCCTAGGGCATAACATATACTGTGCAACTTATCGTATGCTAATTAAGTTCCTTTTATTGTACTTTTACCTCTGACCTCATAAAGGGTGCAGAGGGGTTGTGTTTAGAATAAATACATATATATTTGATGTATACCTTGTGTGGTGTGTTTTCATTTAATCATTCAAGAGATTATAATTTGTAAAAACAACTTGCTTAACTCATCTCCAAGTCTTAGCCTGAAGGCTGCTCTCCACAGCTACAACTAGGATACCTTTCTATAAGGTTGACTTTATAACCTACCATCAATAAGGGTCGTTTGGACTGGTGCAAGGTGCCCACTAGGATAGTTGACATCATATACCAGGCCAACTTCTCACACACACTACATACTCATGAGGGTCTCAAGGCGCTGAATAATGTGTAACCATAGAGACGCTGTTGACAGTCTAGAGGTACCAGAGCGTCTATTCTGCTCACTTTGGAGCCATAACTGACCTTTGAACCCCTGCCATCCGTGTGACCTTCTGTCACTCCCTTTTTAGGTCTTGCCTAGGCAGCACGCATGCGCTGCTCTTCGAAAAAATACCTCTTGGAATTGCTCTGGACTTCCGGCCTATTGCTTGCTGTTACGTGCATCGGCTCGCAAGTGCTTGTGCACCACTCGCGGGACTTCCGGCCTATGGCTTGCTGTTGTGAACAGCGTCTCGCAAGTGTACGGGCACCACTCGCGGGACGCTGTAGCTGTATTCGTGGCCGGGCTTGTTTTAAATCAAATACATGAATTGTTCCCACTTTGCTGTGCCTATCTTGTCTACATGTGTAAGTGCATGCATTCCTCAAGCTAGGGAGGGCGGGCGTGTCCCTTCTCACTCTTGCTTACTTACACCAGCTGTCACAATGGAGATCACTGGGTTAGTATTCAGGTCTGGCTAATCTTCACACTTCGGCAACACTGACCGATATATACCAGTCGGTACCACAGATGCTGGAAGGCTGCCGTGCTTTGCCATCCATTGACTCTCTCAAAGATGACCTGTCCTGACCAGGGAGTTACTTTTGTCCAGTGTGAGTGGTGTGTGTGATGAAGCTCTTGTTATGTGTGTTGGGATATGCATGTCCTATCCGTGGGAGACTGCAGCGAAGAATACAGTTCTGTCCCGGGAGCTGGGCGCTCTGTGAGCAGAAAATGAAGTCCCCTGAAAACACGAAACCCCTTTTATCCAGACTCTGTTCTGATTACGCACAGTTTGTTTTATTTTCTGACGTGTAAATGGCACATTTAGGATGCCCTGACTTTGCACTCGTGTTCTTCAGTGTAGCACACCTTGGCAGGCGTAAAGTTCAAAAGAAAAAGCCAACTTTTGTCATTGCAAATGGTACACGTAGAGGGTGGCTTGGCAGGTGGTAAATATTGTCTAGGTGCTCCAGTGTGTTTTTTTGTTTTTTTGCATCTGGGAGAAGTGGGAGCTGGGAGATAAGCTCTTTGCTCCGAAGCCCACATTTTGGTCATGTGGAGATGAGTGGATTGGAGTCTAGATGCCCTTCGGCAGTCTTCAGTGTGGCTGCTCCACTCACTGCCTTTCTGTGTCGACCACACATGGGTGCATGGCAATGAACCCTATCTCCATAGGCAGACCATGCAGTACGTGCCCCAGTTTTTGTGTCTTTTTTATTTCTGAAACTGGGTTCTTTAGATATATATTGGTGACCCAGTTAGCTTGTGTCGTAGGTGACTGACTAGTACTCTCATACGGCTGCGCCACTCCCGTGTAAACCTTCATATGGGTGATTGCACCATAAAGGCAGAAACAAGCATGGTCCTTCATAACATCAAACATAGAATTCTGTTTTTGATTGCATTTTTTTTCTGTCTCTTGTTCCAACTAGCTTATGTGAAGAGTCATTTCAGCTGGCTGCAGTTTAAGTGCTGAGTTAAGTGTGGTCTCCTTAACACACAGCTTTCCAAACTTTCTATGTTGGTGACACACCTTTTTGTGGAAAAAATTTCAGGGACATGGTAACGCGAGCGAGCGCAGCGAGCGAGCACAAACCACAACCCCCCCCATACACACAACCTCCCAACACACACACACAACACATACCCTTACAACCCCACACACCCCCATCCCACCCCCCCACACACAACCCCCACACACACACACCCCACACAACCCCCCCACACACCCCCCCACACACCCCCCCCACAAACACACCCACACCCCCCAAACACACAAACCCCACCAGCCCCACACCCCACCAGCCCCACACCCCACCCTCCCCACACCCCTCCACACACACACACACACACACACACCCATCCACACTCACACACACACTTCCCACACACAGCAGCCAGGCCATTGACACCATTTGAGTAATACCTTCTTATGGGCCCCAAGGACTCACGTGCAATATCCAAAAATATAGGGCCTGTGAGAAAGAACTCCACATTATGTCAGATTCAGACCTCTGGCAAGAGATACTCCAGCGAGTGACTTACTTTATCTCTCATACTGCCAGGAGAGTGCGAACACTCCCAATACACTCCACTGTGCATTGCCCGTATGAATGGGGAGGGAAGCCCTTCACACTTGGAGGAGTGTAGTGGGGACGTATCTCTGACACACATCCTCTGGACCTGTCCAAAGATTCAGACTTTCTCTGCATGTATTTTGATAGCGATACACCTGATTGAAACAGACCTGCTGCCCGGAATTTATTTTATTGTGCAACTCAGACGACAAAAACGATCTCCTGGGATGTAGAAAGGGACACCTCATCTCCCTCCTACTGCTGGTGGCCAAACAATCTGTGCTGGCCCTACTATGGGGACAGATTTCATCACCTAAGGAGACACAATGGATCGAGAGGCTGTTGTGGCTTCTGACGATGGAAAAGCTTTTTAAGTGAGCTACGGGAAAACAAAAGATTTTAGTACACAATGGGAGCTCCTATTGCACTACTTTCAGGTGGACAATAAGGAGCTTACCTGCTCTCTAGGCCTGCACACCGCCGCTGAGACTCCAACAATGCCAAACACAGAAGAGGGGCGAGGGTCAAGACTATTTATACTCTACCACCCCAGACCCCCAAGAAACTCTAATGTACGCACAAAGGGGGTGTATAGAGTGAATAACAAAAATAAACAAACAGAGAAAGCCCCATTAAGGCAAATCACTCTATTTGAAAAAACTGCCCTCACTCACATACCGAAGTATGTGACATGCTTCATCATCGGGCCTGCTTGCAATACGCCCTGGTGTAGCCACACACAGGGCGGAGCATTAGGGAGGGGGAAAAATAATAAACTTCACTTAACAAGACATACAGTCAAGACAAGTGGACATAAACGACATGTAACACAAATCTTGGTGAAAGCCGTGCGAGCACCAAGTGACCACCACTGAAAAAGTGCGACGAAAAGTGCAGTTAGGAAAGGTGATTAAAACGGATTAATGGTGTCAACCAGAACACAACCTTTATTAAGCTTTTCTTGACACCCCTATCAGGATTAAAAATAAGGAAGAGGATGGGAAAAAGCCACAACGAGATAGTTAGGAATCTCAAAGCTTCCCTCCTACCACTGCCAGAGTCAACATGTTTCGATTGCTCTGTATGTGCCCATCGGGTCACTCCGGTCTTCTTCAGGACCGTCGCATTCAGTGCCACTCTCAGTTTCTCCGTACTTCAGAGAATGATACCTCTAGGGTGAGGTAGGTCCACTAGATCCGTACCCCTCCCGTGATGAGAGTGGAGACAGTTCCCTCAGATGCGGGAAAACATTCACTGTCGTAATAAAAGAGACGATAGTACAGACACTCTTAGTAGTCACTTACTCTTGCTATCATTCCTTTTCTGTTATGTCTCTCTAAGGTAAAAACCATTAGAGCCCCATTATTTAGTATAGAGCTATATTCCCGGTAACAAATTGTACCCTTCAGTCCTGCTCAAATATGTCTTATCACTTGCCCATTCTTGACCTGATGTATGGAGAATGCAGGCCCTTTCAATCGTTCGTTTCCTCACATTTAACATGGTCATTCGTATCTTATACCTAGCCCCCTTGTTGTTCATGGGGCTGTCATTAAACTACAACCTTCTTCTTATCCTATCTCAGCGACCCCACTCGAAAAGAGTGTACATATAGTTGTGAACTTACCGAGTTCATAATATTTACAAACTCGAACTGGTGTCCGGTGAGAGGGACGCCAAGGAACACAATCTGGAATGAAATGGAGTAAATACGGGAGAAAATGTTACCTTAGACGGCTCCACCACCCGATGTGCACCTCTGTTTACAAACGCTTAAGCGAAGTCTAGCATTATGGTGCCTTCATCGGGATTTCGCCGCCTAATGCGCTCCAAGCGCTCACCCCCTTGAGCCCTCTCCTTACCGTTCCGCAGGCGAATCCCGGCTTAGTCACCTGCAGACCGTGACACCGCGCAGATGATACGCGCGGTGTCTTTCAGAGCTTAAAAGATGTTCACTGCCGGTTAGAGCGTCCCACGTGACCGCGGCGTCAGCGTCGTCACGTGGAGCGTTCTCCATATCATGGGAAATGTAGTTTTACAGGCATGTAACGGCCCACATCGTAGGTTCGAGGCTCCTATGGCGCCACGGTGTGTGTTGCATTGCGTAGCAAGCGCTCTGCAGTCTAATACATGACATTACAATAGCTCGTATTTTACCGCAGTGTGCCCCCTAGGTGTCAAAGTAATAATTAATGGGGTGACCCTGCCAATGATAGCCCTGGGGAATTATAGAGTCAGGCGGTCAATAGGAATAGAACAGTCATTCCGGGGTAAGGCAACCCACGACACAATCCCATCCATTCCATATGTGGTATTGCCATGGCTGTAATGTGTGCTTTATGTCATAGGGACTGTATTACTACAGCTCAACAGGTGAATCACTTCCTTAAGATCGAGCTCAAACCCCTGTGGACCATTATAGTTGTCTCTCCCCGGTCGCATTGTTAACTCCCAAGAGCCCGAGAATAAATATTCGCGTTTAGATGTTATATCTCTTAGGGAATCTTCAGGATTTGGGAGGGGAAATGATGTATAGGCGGTAATAGCCCATGGAGCCATACAACAGCCAATAAGGGATTCTCATTGTTTTCAATGGAATGTACAAGGTGATCAAAGTTATCCAGCCTTATTGCTTCATAGCACTTCACTGCCTGCTCAATGCTTGCCATGGGATATCATCATTTAGTCCCACCACATGGCTCTTCAACCGGTACACCCATCTCTGCTCCCGCTGGAGCAAAAGGCTTTGTTCGGCAGCTTGGTGTCTACCAAATTGAATTTTCTCAATAAAGGTCCACCTTAGGTCATCAATACCATGTCCTTTTTCTAGAAAGTGGGCAGTGAGTCTTGTATTAGTCTTTCCACACCTTATCGTGCTCCGATGTTCAGTGATTCTCACGCGCACTTTTCTACTTGTCATCCCCACATACCTTTTTTGGCAGGGGCATGTTATTAGGTAGATTACTCCCTGGGAATTACAGTTGGTATGGGATCTCTGTTCCCAGGGAGTACAGAGGCCGAGATCAAGAGTTTTAGAGTTGCATCTAAGGTGACAGACGCTGCATGAACCGCATCTGGTGTGACCAGTCAGTTTTGGTAAGCCAGTTAGTGTGTTAGTTTCCCTCACTCCTCCCAGGTCCCTGGGTCTAGTGTGTATCAGGAGATCTTTCAAGTTTTGGCTGCGCCCGAAGGAGAAGAGGGGTGTTTCCATATTCATACTCCCGTGTTGAGAATTTTCCAGTTCTGTAGGACCAGACGTTTTATTTGATGTGTTGCCGTGTTAAAGGTAGACACAAACACTGGCTTTTTCATTTCCGGTCTAACAGTTTTCGTGAGTAATAACTCCCGATTAGCATTAAGGGCCCTTTTCCTAGCCTTCTTAATCACTCTCTGCGGGTAGCCCCTCTGTTGCAGTTTCTCAGTCAAAATCTCCGATTCTGCCACAAAATCCTCCCTATCTGAACAGTTCCGGCGGATACGGAAGAATTGGCCCACTGGTAAATTCTCCCGTAAGGAGCGCGGGTGGAAGCTCCCAAATGCCAGTAAGGAGTTCTTGTCTGTTGGTTTGTGGAAAACCTTGGTCTTCAGGGTGCCATTAGAGGATTCGATCACTAGGTCCAAGAATGGTAAATGGGTTTTGGTGATAGTCGAAGTGAAATGGAAGAACGATTTTGGGCGTTGAGCCACTCCAGGAAACGGTCTACAGATGTTCTCTCGCCTCTCCAAATCACTAGGACATCATCGATATAACGCCGCCATAGTCGCAGATTGTTAGCCCATGGACCGTTGGCATCAAGGATCGTCATCTGTTCGAAAGCCCCCACATATAGCCCTGCTAAACTAGGGGCGAACACACTCCCCATTGAGGTCCCGTGGGTTTGGAGATACAATGACCCCTCAAATTCGAAAAAGTTCCTGGTCAAGGCTATTTCGGTCAGATGTAAGATGAAGGACCGAGGTGTTTTGTAGGGCCACTCCCCCTCAAAGTGTAACGTTTCCAAAACCCTGAGGGTTTCCCGTTGCGGTATATTTGTATATAGGGCTTCTATGTCAAGCCCTATCAAGAATTCCTCGTCCGGGTTGAACGGCATCTCTTTCAACAAGTTCAGAATGTCTAAAGTATTTCTTAAGTAGGTCGGTAGTTTTTGGACCATTGGCTTTAAATAGAAGTCGCAGAACTCAGAGAGGGGTTACAGCAGGGACCCCATCCCGGAGACAATGGGTCTCCCGGGAGGGGGTCGCACTGCTTTATGGATCTTAGGCAAGGCATAGAAATACGGAGTCCTTGGTTGTTTGTTCACAAGGAACTCCGCTTCCTGCTGTGTGATCCAATCATTCCCCTTCACCTCCTCTACCATAATTACAATTTCTGTGGTGATCTCTTCGGTAGGGTCTTCTCTCAATTGTTGATAGGTTCTTGGGTCAGCCAAAAGGCGGAGACATTCGCCTCGATAGGTATCAATGTCCATGATTACGGTCGCCCCGTCCTTATATGCAGGCTTCAAAATGATTTCTTTATTTGACACCAATTCCTTCAGTGCTTCTTTTTCCCGATTCGAGAGGTTGGAGAAATATCCCGAGTCTGCCAGATTTAATGACTCTAGATCGTGGATCACTGCTTCCTCGAAAGCAGCAATCTGGGGTAGGAGGACTGCTAATTGCGGTGTAAAAGTCAACTTAGGGCGAAAGGGTGTATCGCCTTTATGTCTATCCAATGAGTCTTGGTTCTCGAAGAAGACTTTCAATCTTACGTTCCGGAAAAAGACCGCTAAATCCTGTCGTAATTTGAATAGATCAGGATAATTCGTAGGGACGAACCCCAAGCCCTTTTCAAGAACTTGTTCCTGAAGGTCAGATAAGGAGTGAGAAGACAAGTTGACCACTAATGATTGTCTCGGCTCGTGCTCAGTGTCGTTCCCTGTGCCATGCTCCTGGTGATTCGTTGGGTAATCTCCGGGTCCTGGTTGGACCAGTTGACCCTCGCTGATGTCTTTTGCTTGCCTCGTCCCCTCCCCCGGTCCCCCCCTAAAAAAGGCCCTTGGAAGTTTTGGAACTGAGCATTCTGAAACTCCGGGTTCTGGAATTGTTGGTTCCCATATGATTGATTTTGATATTGCCCCGCAGGTGGAAAGCCCATCACTGGCCAGTTAAAGGCTTGATTAGGGTATGGTTGGAAGGGTTTTTTTCCTTGAAAAAAGACCTTTATTGTGAGTATCGCCAACTGTCAGTATACATTGTCATTGCAGTTCGACTGTACAGTGCACAAAACTTTACATAAGCCCTAGGGGCAGATCCGCTGAACCTTATACACAGCCTGTGTGCCGGCATCCCGGAGGCCCGGCGGCGTAACTTGATGGCATAAGTCAACACATTACAATGTTATCGTGCACTGTTGGCCCCCAGCTTAGCATCAAGGCAGTCGACAGTCAATGAATGGAGACATAGTAGTACGGCCTTTCATGAACCAGGAAAGGGCAGGAAAGGAAAAGTGGAAAAGGGAAAAACTAACTTAAACTACCCCTAAACACCCCCCGGGCCCTCCCCGTTTGCTAATGAGTACCGTGAAGGAGTCTTAGTGACGCTTCCTGTGTGAGTGATGTCGTGCATGCACTGTGTATGTTCAGCACCCATCACCCGCTTGCCCTGTCCACTAAGTCATGACACACCCGCCCCACCCACCCCGTTAACCGCCTACACTCTCCCTGGACCCACTACCCCCCAGAAGAACATTAAAGCCCCCCCTGCGGTAAGTGCCTCAGTTCCATAGCATTCTCTAACTCCTCATTCTGATGTTCCTCGGCTACCGACATGTCACTGTCGTCCACCTCCCCCTTTTGTTGGTACTCCTTGTAGAGATCCCAAAAGGACTTCGGTCTGCTCTTGGGCGGCAGCAGCTCGCTGTACAATTCCGTCTGAGTGCAGCAGTATTGGAGATCCCTGAGCCATCTCGTCTTGGTGGGGAGTGGTCCGCGCATCCAGCACGCTGCCACCACCCTTCTGGCCAACAGCAACGCTACATCTACTAATCTACGCAACGCAGGGGCTAGCGGTTTGGAGAAGCCCAATAGCGCGAGCAATGGGGCTCTCAACAGCGGCTCCCCTAAAATCTTTACCAACTCCGCGAAGACCTCCACCCAGAAAGCACTCACCCCCGGGCACAGCCACGCTAAATGAAAGAAATCAGCGGTACCGGTCCTGCAGCGCTCACATTCCGGGGAGCCACGTAGGCCGTAGCGGTGAAGTCGCTCCGGGGTATAGTATACTCTCTGTAGAAATTTGAAGTGCACCAAGCGGTGTCTGCCATTAAGCGAGACCCTACGGGTGTTGGCGCAGCAATAGCGCCACCTAGCATCGTCGATGGGGGTTTGGAGATCCGCTTCCCACGCCGCCCTAGGGGCCGAAGTGGGTAATGTCTGATATGAAGGTCCAAGCCTGTGAACCTTAGAGACCAATTTAGCCGGAGTTTTCGTTTTGATGATATGTGTCAGTTCAGGGACCTCTTCTGGCTCCTGTAGCGCGGGGCCCAGTATTTCTCTGCAGGCCGACCGTATCCTGTGATACTGGAACCTCTGCAGCAGCGACGGAGCCGGGGTGATAGGGGGGAGTTGTTCCCAGGTTTTCAGCGTACCGTCCAAGAACAAGTCCTCCATTGTTTGCACGCCGAGGGCTTTCAAGGCCTCTGTCACCCCCTTCTCATTGAGCGGATCTAGCCATAGGCCACCGGCATCTGTGGGGAGTACAGTAAGGCACATCCCCGTTCTCTCAGCAGTGCGTGCCATGCATGGTTCGTCGCCTTAAGCGAGTCCATCCTCCCAATTGCTCGGTCTGTTGGGAGACAAATTGTGGCTGGCAGGGGGAGTGGGCCGGCGAACAGCCTCTCTAGTTTGAGATGAGGAATGCGGGCATCTCCATGGATCCAGGAATGTAAATGGGTCGCCTGTGCCACCCGGTAGTAGCGCTCCAAGTCCGGCGCCCCCAGTCCCCCCATTTCACACGGGAGTATCAGTGTCGCCCACTTGACACGAGGTTGCTTTCCGCCCCAGGCGAGCTTGACTAGGACTTGGTTTAAGCGCTTAAAGAATGATTTCGACAATACCACCGGAATGTTGACAAATAGGAAGAGGAACCGGGGAAGCACTATCATCTTCATAAGGGCAATTCTGCCCAACAAGGAGAGGGGGAGCTTAATCCAGGCGTCCACATCGTCCACCAGTTTGGTAAACGCGACCCCGTAGTTGTCGCGGATCAGGATCTCAGGATCCGTGTGGAGACGGATGCCCAGGTATCGCACCGAGTCGTCCGTCCACTGTAGGGGATACTCCATCTCAAACGGCTGCGTGACTGGGGTCAGGGGGAAAGCGATGGACTTGTCCCAGTTCACTTTGAGTCCCGACAGCGCCCCAAAGCGGACCACTTCCCTGAGTATCGGCGACAGATTAGTTACTGGGTCCCGGACATACAGTAAGGTGTCGTCTGCATAAGTCGAGATGCCAATCTTATATGTGGGGAAGCTGACACCCTCCAGGCTATGGTATTCCCGCATGGCACACGCTAGTGGCTCAGCCACCAGTGCATACAACAGGGGGGACAAGGGGCATCCCTGTCGAGTACCTCTACCGATGTGTATCGGTTCCGAGACCCTGTCGCCGAGGCGCAGGCAGGCCGAAGGGTGATGATAAAGTGCCCCTATTCTCTGCAGAAACGGTTCTCCCAGCCCCAGTTTGCGCAATACCCTAATCATGAACGGCCATTCGACAGAGTCGAACGCCTTCTCCATATCTAGGAATATCGCCAAGGCGGGATTCTCCTGCTTCACATGCTGTATCGTTCCCAGCACTGTGCGGATGTTATAGGTTAGGTTCCTGCTAGGTACGAAGCCCGATTGTTCCGGCGCCACCAGGTCCGGGACCAGCAGCGCGAGTCTGTTGGCTAGAACCTTTGCATAGAGCTTCGCGTCCACGTTCAGCAAGCTGAGCGGACGGTATGATCCACAGTGGTCCGGGGGCTTCCCTGGTTTCGGGACCGTAACCAGCAGAGCTTCCCGCATTGAGGGCGGCATTTCTCCCTCCTCGCAAACGGTGTCAAAGAGGGCAATCAGATGTGGGAGTAATAAGTCTTTAAAAGCTTTGTAAAAGCCAGCCGTGAGGCCGTCAGAGCCTGGGGCGCTCCCCGACCGCATGCCACCCAGGGCATCCAGAATTTCATCCTCATGGAAGGGGGCCATTAGAAATTCCCTGTCTGAGTTCTTAAGGAACGGCATCGAAATGTAATCTAAATAGTCGTCAATCTCGGTTTCCGCGCCCCCCGCCCTAGAACGATACAGTTCCGAGTAATATCGTCGGAACGTCTCCAGTATCTGGTCTTCCTCAACCACCCGGTTGCCCTCCGGGGTCTGCAATTCATCTACCACTAACGGTTTACGGGATCCCTTGGCCATACGGGCCAGCAGGGCCCCCGGCCTCTCCCCCTCCCCATAAGCCCGAGCCGTGGCATACTTTCCCATATAGAGGACTTCTCTATCCGCAAGCGCGTGATATTCCGCCAACATGGGCACTAGTTCTCGTCCCTCCACTCCTTCCGGGTCCGCCAGCTGTTCCCTCTCTAGGGCCGCCATCTTGTTCTCCAGGTTGGAGAGGTCCCGTCTAATGGAGCGTAGGACGCTGGAGTGTTTGGACATGGCCATCCCCCTGATATAGACTTTAAAGGCCTCCCACACAGTGAAGAAGCTATCTACGGAGTTAGTATTGGTGGCGAAGAATCTTTCTATATCTTCCGCCAATTCCCCTCGGAAGGCGTCGTCTAGTAGCGCATAGGGCGGGAAACGCCAAGTATAAGGCGGGATCCCCTTTCTGTCGGTGGAGAGACTGATCAGGACCGGGGAATGATCCGATAACGTGCGTGGGAGAACTGCACACGAGCTGATGCCGCCCAGTACCGAGGAGGAGGCGAGCCAGTAGTCTATCCTAGTGTGTATGTTGTGATATGCTGAGTAATGCGTGTAACCGCCCTGCGTAGGGTGCTTTTCCCGCCAAACATCCACCAGGTCTAGCTTCGTCATTTCCGCTCTCATGTAGACAGCAGACGCAACTGGTCTTTGAGTAGGGCCCGCAGAACGGTCCCTGTCAGGGTCAAATACAAAGTTGAAGTCCCCCCCCCATAGCATCCTGGTGTGCGTGTGTGACCTACAGGCGGCCGACAGTGCTGCATAGAACTCCGGACTATCGTGGTTAGGGCCATAAACATTTACCAAAAGCAGGTCCAGCCCCCTCCCCGTACACCTAGCCACTACATATCTACCCTCAGTGTCCACAGATAGTGGGGTCAGTTTCAATCTCGAGGCGGGGTTAACCCAGGTGATTACGCCACGGGCGTGGGAGGTGAAACCCGCTGCTACTATATTCCCTGCCAACCCTCTAGCCTGCAACATCTTACTGTGGACGGGCAGGTGTGTCTCTTGCAGCAGGGCCACATCCACATGGTGTCTATTAAGAAAGCTCATTACCTTCCGTAGCTTTCGGTGGTCATTTAGCCCTCGCACGTTCCAGGTCAACAGGGACAGCGCGCGTATGGCATGCGGGTGTTCAGACATTACAGCAGCAGACATCGTAAAGCACAACGCGCCATATTAACCCCATCGGGAGGTGGTGAACCCTTAAACAGTACATCATCGCTCAAGGCAAGCAGACATTCACTCCGCTCACGCGCACTCACCATTCGCCAGATACTCATAGCAAACCACAGGCCCTTCAATTTCCGAACAGCAACAAACCCCTCAACTTTAGCCCCACCGCCCTCCCCCCTGTCCCCGCCCCACCCACAGCTGACCACCCCCAACCCGGCCAGACAGAGCCCCCCACAATTCCCCATTAACTCAGGTACCCCAAAGTAACGGGCGATACAAGTCCCAACTCCCTGGGGAGTGTCTCAACCAAAAGCACAGGGGCAAAGCGTGCCGAAACTGCATAAAAGTCACCGGCGGTGTAAAAGTTCTTTTTTCTCCAGTTCCGCATCCCCTCTTAGCCCCATCGTGTTGCAATGCCTCACACTGAACTCACCCAGTTCCCCCCCCGCCCCCCAACCCGTCCCTGAGTACAACACAGTGAACGCCTCACCGGCATTTGTAGATTGGTCCAGCAACAACTAGGCAGTAGGAGCCGCTGCGATATGACTCCACCCGTCTCCCAGCCAATGTCTCCAGTTGGGTCCAGGACGCAGCTCATAATATGGAGACTCACAGTGTACCCACAATAGCATGTCCAACAAAGACACTTGCAACTGAGTACAGAAAAAACCAGGTGCACTGCCTCAGTCCTGTTCCTCCAGGGTCGACGCCTCCCCCGAATCCTCTCCGTGCTGCTGTCGGTGTTCCTTACGTTCTTTGGCCCAGTTTTTCAGTGACTTCTGTAGTTCCTTAGGGTCCGTGAAGAAGTACGATTTCCCGCCGGTGTTAATCCTCAATTTGGCCGGGTACAGCATCGCATAGTCTAGGCCCAGCTTGCGCAGCTGTTTCTTATGCGGAATGAACTGGCGGCGCTCCTCCTGTACTTTGGCCGTGAAGTCGGGGTACAGTGATATTTTCATGCCTTCCACCTGTAGTTGTCCTTTTTCCCGAGCCAGCCGCAGGGCCGTGTCTCTGTCCCTGTAGTTTAGGAGCTTGGCAATGATGGGTCGGGGTGGCAGTCCAGGTTGGGGCTGAGGGCCCAAAGTACGATGCGCCCTCTCCACGATGAACATTGGGGAGAAGGCCTCCTCCCCAAGAAGCGTTTTCAGCAGGCTTTCCACGTAGAGCTCCATCTTGCCTGTCCGAGTCGATTCCGCCACTCCCGTTATGTGAATGTTCGATCTGCGGGAGCGCGCTTCCAAGTCCTCTGCCTTGTCACGGATCACTTGGAGCAACCTGCCGAATTGTCAACGGTCTTTGTCCCACTCGGTCTGTGCCTCCTCCGCCTCCGTGAGGCGCCTTTCTGCCATGTCGAGGCGCTCCGCGTGTTTGTCTACTCGTTCCGCCATGCGGTCCATGCGGTACGATAAGGCGTCGATCTTGGAGCCCACTGCCTCTATGCTGTTCTGGATTCCTTTCTCCATCGCTGCCAGCAGATCTCGAAGATCCGTAGGGGCCGTGGACGCTGTGGCTCCTTTCGGGGAGGCCTCCGCCACCGGGGGCTCCGACCCCTTCGTCTTCCGGCGGTCAAATGAGAGTTTGGCCTGCGTTGCATCGTGTTTCCCCATGATGAAGATCCAGCACCAGGGAGGGTTTCTGTCTCACGATAATGACCCCGTAAACGTCCAGGCAGTGCCGCAAGGGTAGTGCTCCGCTCACTCCTCGGCCCCAGAAACGTTGGCACTGGCGGGCCAAAAATGGCGGCTGCGGCGCAGGTGTAACCTCCGGGGTGCGCCTTGTGTCGGAGTTCGCCAACCGCCCAGAACTGTGCCGGCCCCGACGGGCGTGCTAGCGGCAGTGTCCCAGCAGTTGTAACGTCGCTGCATGTGGGCTCCCAAGTGAGCCGTGGCGATCACGCGGACTGTGCGCCGCCCCAGTATCAGCGTGCTGCACTCTCCGGCTCCTCCGGAAGTCAAGGCCGCACGTCAGGTGACGTCGTGCGGCCTGCTCCGCAGGGCAGGTCGCGGCTTCAGGCCTGGTCCGCGCCCCTCTCCATCGCCGATTGTGTACGGGTCGTTACCCACAGCTCTCGGTCACTCCGGGCCACTCAACCGGGTCAGGGGGGCACCAGGGGTCACCAGGCACCGAACCCAGCTAAATTGGCATTCAGCAGGATAGTTTATCAGGATATTTTAGGGGCTTAGGCGAGGAGCCGAAAGCTCACACGTCCGCCATCGACGCCGGCTAGCTCCGCCCCCCATGGTTGGAAGGGTTGTTGGAAAAATTGGGGTCTCGGGCCCCTCTAATTACCGCAACCTCATTTTCACTCCCTTCACTTGAACTGCTGGTGGTATATTGGCGAGGGCGGCCTTGTTAGTTGTTCTTATTACCTTCTGCCATTTTCTGTTTGGCATACTCGTCTGATGTATAAGGGTATGCCTTTTCCCTTGTAAAATTCTTCAAATCTTTTTGTAACTTGGAGATTTTAGAGTGAATCAAATGGTCCCTGTACTCCGCCAGTTTTGTGTTAATCTGATCTAATTTATGGTCAAATGTAAGCATGAGCGAATTTTGCGGATCTCGCGTTCGCGAATTTTGCGGATTTGCGGATTCGCAATCCGCAAAATCCGCGAATTCCCGCGAATTTGCGGATTTTTTTTTTTTTTGTGTTCGCCCGTGTTTCTGCCAGTTCGCGAGGGTTTTTACAATATCGCAATTTGCGAACTTACCTGTCGGGTCGCAAGTTTTGCGAACTTGTTGTTTCTACGTGTCCAACCTGTTTGGGACACTCTTCTTCATCACTGCCACTCTCTGTCACCACTGCCACTCTCTGACTACTCATGCCACCCTCTGGCCCACCCATGCCACCCTCTGTTTCATCACCACACCCTCTGGTTGTCCAGTGTACATTATTTTCGGCAAAGCAAAGCACACCTTCCCTGCCTCAAGTGACCTGAATTAATTTGGGGCTGATTAATGTGTCACAGAATATTTTTTTAGCTGGCACCTGCTTCCTTAGTGCGCCCTGATTAGTGATCTTTTGCACTTGCTAAGTGCTTTCATTGTTGCAAAATTAGTTACAACACCTGCCCTGCCCCAACTGACAATAATGAATTAGGGGCTGATTAATGGATTTTAACTTCCAGCCTGGCTCCTGCTTGTCTCCCTTAGCTGTAATTCATGACCTTTGTGGCATATGTGTAACTATTCTGAGGTTCAGAGCAGGGTCACATAATAGTTTCAACTGGCAACTGAACTCTGGAGGGGCCCCTCAGGAAGCACTACAGGAAATGGCTACTAATGATGTGCCTGAACTTTTGAACCTGGTAAGTAGTTACTTTCAGTTTTGCTTAGATCGTATTTCTGCAATTTCGCACTTATTCGCGGGGCGCGAACTCACGCGAACAGTGCGAGCAGTGCGAGCAAAATCCGCTGCTCGCGGATTTGCGGATTTTGCAGGAAATTCGCAAATCTCGCGGATTGCGGATTTCCCGAAAATCCGCAAAATCCGCGAGCGGAACGGATTTTCCGCCCATGCCTAGTCAAATGTTGCCATGACGATATCCGCCTGTAGACCTGCTTCGGTCGTCTTGTATTTTAATCAATAGAGCATCTGACAATCGTTTCGCTGTTCGAATGATTATCACCAACCAGTCTCTGGTGCATTTCCATGACACCAGAGCCCAGTCCCGTCTGAATTCCTCATCCTCCAAGAAGATAAGAGGCTCGTTGGTCACAAGAAGGCCTCTAGGGGTAGCATTAACCCGCAAGTATTCAGTGAGGATTGACCCATGAAGGATAGTTCTAACTTGGTTCTTTTTGAGCTCCAATGAGTATTCCAACCTTCCCCCTGAGCTAACACTGCCGTGACAGTCCTATCACCTAAAAGGGAGGGTCCTGCCAGGATATCAGAGACAATATCCTCCCCAAAGGATAGACCTGGAATAAGATCCATCAGTGACGTTTATTCGGAGGCGACTAATAAGAAATTGAGGTGGCACTAATAATGTAAGAAAGGTGTAGGAAAGGTAAGATACTAAAATGTCTACCCTAGTTGGAATGAGGTGTAGAATTAAAACCTAGTAGCCCCTGCGGATAAGCTGCCGCTCTCAAAATATCAAACACAGAAGAGAGGTGAGTGTCAAGACTATTTATACTCTACCACCCCAGACCCCCAAGAAACTCTAATGTACGCACAAAGAGGGTGTATAGAGTGAATAACAAAAATAAACAAACAGAGAAAGCCCCAATAAGGCAAATCACTCCATTTGAAAAAACTACCCTCACTCACATACCGAAGTATGTGACATGCTTCATCATCGGGCCTGCTTGCAATACGCCCTGGTGTAGCCACACACAGGGCGGAGCATTAGGGAGGGGGAAAAAATAATAAACTTCACTTAACAAGACATACAGTCAAGACAAGTGGACATAAACGACATGTAACACAAATCTTGGTGAAAGCCGTGCGAGCACCAAGTGACCACCGCTGAAAAAGTGTGACGAAAAGTGCAGTTAGGAAAGGTGATTAAAACTGATTAAGGGTGTCAACCAGAACACAACCTTTATTAAGCTTTTCTTGACACCCCTATCAAGATTAAAAATAAGGAAGAGGATGGGAAAAAGCCACAACGAGATAGTTAGGAATCTCAAAGCTTCCCTCCTACCACTGCCAGAGTCAACATGTTTTGACAGCTCTGTATGTGCCCATCAGGTCACTCCGGTCTTCTTCAGGACCGCCGCATTCAGTGCCACTCTCAGTTTCTCCGTACTTCGGAGAATGATACCTCTAGGGTGAGGTAGGTCCACTAGATCCGTACCCCTCCCGTGATGAGTGTGGAGACAGTTCCCTCAAATGCGGGAAAACATTCACTGTCGTAATAAAAGAGAAGATAGTACAGACACTCTTAGTAGTCACTTATTCTTACTATCATTCCTTTTCCGTTATGTCTCTCTAAGGTAAAAACCATTAGAGCCCCATTATTTAGTGTAGAGCTATATTCCCGGTAACAAATTGTACCCTTCAGTCCTGCTCAAATATGTCTTATCACTTGCCCATTCTTGACCTGATGTATGGAGAATGCAGGAGGCCCTTTCAATCGTTCGTTTCCTCACATTTAACATGGTCATTCGTATCTTATACCTAGCCCCCTTGTTGTTCATGGGGCTGTCATTAAACTACAACCTTCTTCTTATCCTATCTCAGCGCCCCCACTCGAAAAGAGTGTACATATAGTTGTGCACCTACCGAGTTCATAATATTTACAAACTCGAACTGGTGTCCAGTGAGAGGGACGCCAAGGAACACAATCTGGAATGAAATGGAGTAAATACGGGAGAAAATGTTACCTTAGACGACTCCACCACCCGATGTGCACCTCTGTTTACAAACGCTTAAGCGAAGTCTAGCGTTATGGTGCCTTCATCGGGTCTTCGCCGCCTAATGCTCTCCAAGCGCTCACCCCCTTGAGCCCTCTCCTTACCGTTCTGCAGGCAAATCCCGGCTTAGTCACCTGCAGACCGTGACAACGCGCAGATAATACTCGCAGTGACACTCCAACAATGCCTCCACTGTAGGATCCAGAACTCACTGCAACACTTCACCCACTGAGTCCGGGATCGAGCGCCTGACCTCAAGGCAGCTGCTCCACCTTACGCCTTGTACGTCGCGTGCACTTCGCAATCCTTAAGTGAGGGGGCTCGAGTCGCATTCCCCGGCCTAAAATTGGGCGGCCGGCAGACATTATTGCGTCGCATCGCGCGACACACCTACGTGTGGGGCGCGACACAGTAACGTGTCGCGCCACACAGTTTGGAAAGCTGTGCCTTAACAAATGATAAAATGCCTGTGAGAACTGACAGCATTGGCATTTGTAAAACATCACTAGTAAAACAACCACGAGTTGCTGTTTTTACACTGCACATTTTTATTGCAAGCATATGATATGGGGGCAGTATCATTTGTTTTCAGTTTGTGACACATGCTTCCAATAAAACTAAGAGTTCCACCTTCTTGCAAGACTAGCACCATTAGTTTTGCAAATGCTTGTTTGGTCTTGTTATTAGCTCCAGTTGGTATGAACTCCTGCAGCAAGCTAGAGCCTCAAAGGGCTGCATGAATCGAGGGATTTGTTATTTGTAGACGTTCAATGAAGTCTGTGCTGGCCAGCCTGTGGCATGTTCATGCAGACTCGAGGAGGTGCTTTTCCTACAGTCCCCACTTTGTTTCTGGAACTCAGAGTTTGTTGCTTCGGCCTGCACGGCGGCGCTCTCAGGGGGCGCTGTGGATGGTAATCCCCACCCCAGGTGACCCCTAAATGTCCATCATTCAAGGTGATCAGTAAAAGGCGATGTTGATGAGCTGGTGTCTGAAGGGTGTGATCCAAACCTTGCCTTCTACACTTGACCACGATTGCATGAACCTGTGACACAAATGTCTCGTCCTGCACCTCTGGCTCTCTACCTGGCGAGCACCGACAGCAGACTGAGCCTCAACTTCAAGAGTATCTGTTTGGGACCAGCCACGCCTAGAAGTGTCTCCCTCACCGTGTACTGTACTAGTCTCACTATTCACCATCTGGTGAAGTGAGACCACGAGAGCTGTCTCGTCTGCCAAAATAAAAAACTTTATAAAGCGCTGCTCCGGTGCCGGCGCTGTTCATTGGGTGTGGTGCATGCTAGGTGGAGGCCACGATCATGAACGGCTTCTGCTGTGTCTTAAGAGGTTGGCGAGATGCTGCTTGCTTGCGCTGCTGCAGTCCACAGGTGACCGGCCACTTCGACGTGTACAGTGGGAGTTGTGGGCCGTGTGTGCTGTGCGGTGCATCCTGCTTTTTCCTTCCACACCGGCTGCTTTTGAGTGGAGTGGGAGTTGTAGTGCGTGCGTGCTGTGCGGTGCATCCTGCTTTTTCCTTCCACACCGGCTGTTTTTGAGTGGAATGGGAGTTGTAGTCTGTGTGTGCTGTGCGGTGCATCCTGCTTTTTCCTTCCACACCGGCTGCTTTTGAGTGGAGTGGGAGTTGTAGTCCGTGTGTGCTGTGCGGTGTATCCTGCTTTTTCCTTCCACACCGGCAGCTTTTGAGTGGAGTGGGAGTTGTAGTCCGTGTGTGCTGTGCGGTGCATCCTGCTTTTTCCTTCCACACCGGCTGCTTTTGAGTGGCGTGGGAGTTGTAGGCCGTGTGTGCTGTGCGTCGCATCTTGCTGTTTCCTTCCACACCGGTTGCTTTTGAGTGGAGTGGGAGTTGAAGTCCGTGTGTGCTGTGCGGTGCATCCTGCTTTTTCCTTCCACACCGGCTGCTTTTGAGTGGAGTGGGAGTTGTAGGCCGTGTGTGCTGTGCGGTGCATCCTGCTTTTTCCTGCCACACTGGCTGTTTTTGAGTGGAATGGGAGTTGTAGTCTGTGTGTGCTGTGCGGTGCATCCTGCTTTTTCCTTCCACACCAGCTCCTTTTGAGTGGAGTGGGAGTTGTAGGCTGTGTGTGCTGTGAGGTGCATCCTGCTTTTTCCTTCCACACCGGCTGTTTTGGAGTGAAGTGGGAGTTGTAGTCTGTGTGTGCTGTGCGGTGCATCCTGCTTTTTCCTTCCACACCGGCTGTTTTTGAGTGGAATGGGAGTTGTAGTCTGTGTGTGCTGTGCGGTGCATCCTGCTTTTTCCTTCCACACCGGCTGCTTTTGAGTGGAGTGGGAGTTGTAGTTCGTGTGTGCTGTGCGGTGTATCCTGCTTTTTCCTTCCACACCGGCTGCTTTTGAGTGGAGTGGGAGTTGTAGTCCGTGTGTGCTGTGCGGTGCATCCTGCTTTTTCCTTCCACACCGGCTGCTTTTGAGTGGCGTGGGAGTTGTAGGCCGTGTGTGCTGTGCGTCGCATCTTGCTGTTTCCTTCCACACCGGCTGCTTTTGAGTGGAGTGGGAGTTGAAGTCCGTGTGTGCTGTGCGGTGCATCCTGCTTTTTCCTTCCACACCGGCTGCTTTTGAGTGGAGTGGGAGTTGTAGGCCGTGTGTGCTGTGCGGTGCATCCTGCTTTTTCCTGCCACACTGGCTGTTTTTGAGTGGAATGGGAGTTGTAGTCTGTGTGTGCTGTGCGGTGCATCCTGCTTTTTCCTTCCACACCAGCTCCTTTTGAGTGGAGTGGGAGTTGTAGGCTGTGTGTGCTGTGAGGTGCATCCTGCTTTTTCCTTCCACACCGGCTGTTTTGGAGTGAAGTGGGAGTTGTAGTCTGTGTGTGCTGTGCGGTGCATCCTGCTTTTTCCTTCCACACCGGCTGCTTTTGAGTGGAGTGGGCGCCGAAGGACTTGTAGCTAACTGCTGGTGTCCCTTCTATCCACCTGGCCCACCCCCTCCCATGCATATTGTTTGCACTACGCGCCTGCGCCACTGAAATCCTTGCACTGCCCCTACCTGCCCGCCACTGCCCCTACCTGCCTCCACTGCCCCACCTGCCCACCACTGCCAGGGCGTCGAGCACTGGTGTCCATTGCAGGGCAGAAAGGCAAATTCCTCTTCTTGCCACTAAATCTTCACTGGATGGGGCTTGGAATAAACACGTTCCTTCTATGCGCCCCTCTTCTCAGTCAGTCATCTATTAAACTTTACTCCTCCCAGAGCAGGGTCTGCTATCCACCCCTGCTAGGGGAGCTCCTGTTGCTACAGGGTGGACCTTACAAAGCATGTTAACAAATTGCTGTATTTAGTGCATGCCTTCGGGTCCCTCACCTCTGGCCTGAGTAGACACTGCTATGGATGCTGTATCCTGTCCGTGCCGTTGGGTGGACAGAGTTGAGAATGTACCGTCTGTAGCCTGTTCCTGTAAAGGGTGCTTCACCGTCTCGCCGGTGTGGCCCCGGTACAGCTTTACTGGCTGCCTTTAATTAGTGCATACCATGGGTTACTGGAGTTGTTTTTTTTTGTTGCTTTTTTCTTTACTCCTAGGTGGAGTAGACCGGAGCAATGAAATTCTGACATTTCCATTTCACTTATAATTGATGATCATAACTAACTCACTCACTAACTCTCTCACTCTCACTAACTCAATAACTCTCTCTCACTAACTAACTCACTCGCTAACTCTCTCACTCTCACTCTCTCAGTCTCTCTCACTAACTTAATAACTCTCTCTCACTAAGTCACTCGCTAACTCTCTCACTCTCACTAACTCTCTCACTAATTGTATCACTCTTATTAACTCTCTCAATCTCTACCTAACTGTCTCTCACTAATGAACTCACTAAATCTATCACTCTCACTAACTAACTAGCCTTCACTCTCCAGTTATTTATACCACCCCTTTAACAATAAACACCATAAAAAGCAACGATTAGAACAGGCAGATACAAGTTGCCAGCATTCAAACATAAAAGAAACCTCAAATCTTTACTTCTAATTATTAGTTTTTTACCATCGTCATTTTGTTGTACATTATACATCATAACTAAACTAACAAAAATGCTTCTCACACTTCTTTATTATAACATTTCAGCATACTGCAGACTCCTGCACAACACAGCTTAAAAACAAACACAAACTTGGAGTTCTGGACTTTTTGGTTCCGTCCAGAGGTGTCAGGGTACAACACCCGAAGACCCCGGAGTTCCACCTGCCTTGGTGCACAAATGAACAGAAACACGGGCTTCTCGATGGTGGCGTCAAAGACCAAAGGTTTATTACTGCAGGGACACAGAAGTCACAGAATCTACACACGGGCAGAATCTAGGAGACTGTTCGATTTGTACAAAGTGGGTTGCTCCTTATATACTAAAAATTGTGCTCTAGGCAAATATTTCACATGTCGGTACATTCCCAAACCTTTTGTGTCTCTAAACAATAAATATTTGGCGTTACACAGGAACTGTCGATAATATCTGATACCAAACATCACGAAGAGGGGTTCCCACCAGTCCATCACAATCCCTTGTCAATATTGCATTCAAGACCCGGACCGCCTCATCATAAAGTTCGTTACCTCCCCCTAATAAAGGCCCAGAAGGAAAGGAGCAGAGCCAGGTGCAGAAGATAGAAAAGCGGGATAAGAGATGTTTGTGGGTTGTAAATGGGCAAGGCTACCGGCTTCGGCCGCCTAATCATGATCAGGTACAATGGACAGGAAAACCAGTTCAGGTGGGCTGGCCTCGGGCAGAGGAGGCAGCCTTTGTCGAGTCATGCAGCTTCAGCGTGATCTGGTTTAAGGTGCACGTGTCATGTAAGAGGTGAATCTCCGGCTAAGGCTACGTGTCTTTAATCAAAGTGAAGTGAATGAAATGATCAGAGGCTATTGCATATGTGAGGGCAAGGAAACACAAAATGGCGGCCACGATCTAAGATGGATGCCGTGTGTATATCAGAAATGTGTCAGTGGAAAGAGTGCTCTTGCTCGTAGCGTAGCGAAAACACTAGGATATACTAAATGGATCATTTGCGGTTCACTGATACCATTTTTATGTATTTCCGACAAACTTAAAAACACGGGTTCAAGTCGTCACGGAACCGTCACGGAACCTCAGACCCTCCTTTTGCCCTTACATAGGCAATTACTCAATCTATGTCTGAATCTAGTTCTATGTTCATCAGGTCAGTGACATGTTGTTGTATCATCATCCTTTCTCGTGTCTTTTCTCCAAATGCAGGTGGTTTCCTAAAACAGGTTGTAGCACAAAGACTACACAGAGCAGGACCACACTGGATAATCAGACAACATGAGAATAGTAATATTAAGATGACACCAATGACCATTAGAACCTTCCATCCCCACGCTGAGATCAGAGTCCAAACCCACTCCATAAAGGACCAGTTTCCCTCATCTACATGTATGGAGTCCGAAATCTTGTGCAACTTAGAGATCGCCTCGTAAACTGTTGGAGCATTATTAGGAATAAAGACACAGCAGCTCGATTGGATCATTCTGCATACCCCACCTCGATCTGCAAGTATAACATCTAGAACCATACGGTTCTGCAATGTCATGAGCCTATCCGCCTGAAGCTCAGCTGTCAGATTGCTAAGGGCACCAGCAGTTTCGGTAATAGTAGATTCAACTACCCGTGTTAGCTGACGTATGTTTCTACTATTGGCCATAGGCCCCCAGAACGGAAGGAAGCCTTTGAAGAAGTCTTCAGCTTCCTGACCAGCGGTATCTTCCTTACTGAAAACACCTCTAGCTACTCTTATTCTGTGGTAATCCGGTGAAGCAGTGTATGTCGGAGGCAACAATCGAGCAATATAACATGAACCTGAAAAGTCAGCAGGCAACCATGTATAAGCTCTGTCTCGACAGATGAAGTAGGTACCCCTGGCAGTAAGGAAGGCAGGGGAAGAGTTAGCCGGAAACACATAAGTCTCTACGCACTCACTCCTCCCTAGCTGAGCTCTCGGATTTCTCCCATTACCTTGCAAACAGACCTGACCTCGGTGAGGTACGACCCAGATTGGAGTTGAGCTTTTACGCTTGCTTTCTCCTAAACTAAGGCGATACTCTGAAGTATTCCAACTTAAATATACTCGCAATTCGTCTCTAGGGTATGATGGAGTATTATTGACGTCTTTGACCATGTCAATAATTCCCTGGACTAAGGCTTTGTTGGCAGAGTTATATTTAGTGGAACGTGGTGGACGTGGAGGATAGGTCTCAAGAGCATAAGCAAAGATGGTTTGAAGGGCCTGAAATGATCCATTATAGCTGTAAGGCAAAACCAAATAGGGAATACCTTTATCCATAGTGTGGGGTATCAAGCCACACACCCAACAGTCTGTTGTGTTAACTACCAGTTGGTGTTGGTGCAAGAGCTGTACAAAAGTATTATTAAAGAATTCTGAGCGTCGAGCTTGCTCATGTTCCGGAAACGAGTGAAAAGAGTGTATAGAAGAAACAGTAGAAATAGCAGGATCAAGGGGAGGTACTGTAGAAACTGGCACAAAAATCAAATTTATGCTAAAGACAATTCCACCCACCAATGTTGCTAAAACAATCAAAAATGTAATGGCACATTGCATCAAGAAACATTTGCTATGAAGAATTCTATTTAGTCTGTTTCTGCGAACGTAAATCACATTTTCTCGTTGCAGCGCAGGAAGTTCCATCTTCTACAATCCGCTCGCGACCACTGATGATGTGTACGTAGATGAAAATGCCTCTGTCAGCCCTGGGAGTTCCCAGTACTAACAGAAAGATCGACCTTGTGTCAGACCCCTGCAAATTCAAACTAGGCACACAGCCACGACCCTACGGCTACCCAGACGGCAAGGCAATTTTAAAAACAATAAACAATAACAAACTTCCTGGCTGAAGGCAAAAGTTCAAAAAATATATATATATATCAAAATCACAGTATGCAGTTGCCTGCTTTATTAGTCCTTTTTATGGCTTCTAAGGTTGTATCTTTTCCTTGCTGGTACTGTTTGATCGGAAAATAGTGTATCACTAGCAGTTGTTGTAGAGTTTAAGTTCGCAGATGGCAAAGTTTCTTCTGATGCTGGAGACAAATGTTCAATGTTCAAAGTAGTCTTTTCAAGAGGAGAGTCACGTTTCAAAGTGTCAGAAATCAAATCGGCATCGCTGAAAGGGACAAATTTTGGAGTTATTTCAGATTCGGAGGCACCAATTCCCTTCTTCACCCAGTCGTCGTAGGGCAGAGGCAGTGGAACACGCTTTACGTGAGAAGCGTGGATCCAGTTCTTCCGGCCAGCAACACGTACAGCTGTCCTCGTTGCCAGTAGGATTTGGAAGGGGCCGATGTAGCGAGGCTGAAGATTCTTTGTCCTCGCGAAGTTCCGGACCACAATGAAGTCACCCGGTTTCAGTTGATGCCCTGGACTCTCCGGAGGCTTTGGTAGTGCATCAAAAACCTGTTGATGAATAAGACTTAATTTAGCAGTCAAGTCGTAAAGGTAGTCTATCAACATAGGATATTCAATGGAGCAAAATTGTTTAGGCCTTGGCACACCCCAGACATTTGCCGGGCGGCCAAATACAATCTCATATGGAGAAAGCCCTATTCTAGAATGCACTGTTGCTCTCGTTGATAACAAGGCCAAAGGAAGTGCGTCTGGCCAAGCCAAACCTGTGGATGCTTGAATTTTGGCTATTTTAAGCTTGAGGGTGCCATTGTAACCCTCGACTAAACCAGCTGACTGGGGATGGTTCGCACTATGAAATTTTTGTTTCAATCCTAGACCAGCACACACACTCTGCATAACTTTCCCTATAAACTCACTTCCGTTATCTGACCATACAATCCGTGGCATTCCGTACCTAGGGAAAAATTCTTTGAGAAGAATTTTGGCAGTTGATAAAGTAGTGTTGTCCTTTAGTGGGTATGCTTCTATCCACCTGGAAAAAGCACAAACTACCACCAGGACGTATTTTAAATTGTTGCAGCGTTCCATGTGAATGAAGTCTAACTGTATTACTTCAAAGGGACAGGAAGGAGGAGCAAAATGACCAGCTGGAGTTGGAGTTCCCTTGCCAGGATTATGCATCAAGCACACCATACAATTTTTCACCACTCTCTCTGCACACTTACTGATTCCCTCATTCTTCCAGACCGGAGCTAACATCTTACATATCCCTTTAGAACTTATGTGCGCTACTCCATGCGCCATCGTCACTACTGCAAGCACATACGCATCAGGCAACATCCAACGCTGCTGTTCTGTCAAATCGATCCAACATCCATTCGAGTCCAATTTGCCCATACTTTCTCTCCATACGCGTTTCTCTTTCTCAGTCGCTTCTTTCTGAATCTCTTTCACACTTTCCATTGTGTCCTCACACATTCCAGACTCAGCAATCCATCTTGCAGACGTAGCAACATACATTCTACTCATCATGTCTCTAGCTGTTTGTTTAGCGGTTTCATCAGCAAAGGCATTTCCCCGACCAACATCATCCGTGATTGCTTTATGAGCACTGCACTTCACAATCGCAACTTCAGTCGGTAAGGTTAGAGATTCCAACAAGTCGTTAACTAGCTGACCATGTTGGATCTTAGTCCCATGGGACGTAATGAAACCCCTTTCTCTCCACAACCGGCCAAAACTATGGGCCACGCCAAATGCGTACTGACTATCTGTAAACACATTCACTCTCTTTCCCTCAGCTAAAACACACGCTCTCGTAAGAGCTATTAATTCTGCTGCTTGGGCAGAATTCTGACTCACTCTTGCAGTCTCCACAATCGTCTTCAAAGTCGTTACCGCGTAGGCAGCAGTCACATCACCATTCTCCAATTTAAAACATGACCCGTCCACATACAGCGTACCATCTGGGTCGGATAGAGGAGTATCTCTCAAGTCGATACGACCTTTTGTCTCTTCCTCCGTTTTGAAATAACAGTCATGTGGCTCAGAATCACTCGACTCTTGATCAGTCGGCAACAATGTTGCTGGATTCAATACATTGCATCTTTTGATCTGAATATGACTCGCTAATAACGTCAGCTCGTAACCAGATAATCTCGCACTAGTAAGGTGTTGTGTCTTCGTTCGGTTCATGAGTGTGTCCACTGCATGAGGAACCATGACCACTAGCATATTGTTCATCACCAAACCAGCAGATTGTCGAATGGAAGCTGCAGCTGCCGCTGTAGCCCTCAAACAACTAGGCAATGCTCTAGCTACCGGATCTAATGTTGATGAGAAATACGCACAAGGGCGTTGTTTATCACCAAACTTCTGTGTCAAGACACTCAACGCGCAACCTTCTCTTTCGTGAACGTAGAGCGTGAATGGCTTGCTGTAATCAGGTGTGCCCAATACAGGAGCTGAACACAAAGCTTTTCGTAACTCAATAAAACTCTCTTGACATTCATCAGACCATGGCACCGGACTCGGAACATTTTTCCCAGTCAAAGCTACCAATGGCTTTGCTAAAAGTGAAAAATTTGGGATCCATTGCCTACAGTAAGAGGTAATACCTAGAAAGGCACGTACTTCCCTCTGTGTGCGTGGAACACTCATCTGCGTAATTGCTTTTATTCTTTCTAGGGTCAACTTCCTTCCCTCCTTTGACAAGAGATGACCTAAGTAGGTTACTTCTTGGCAGCAATATTGCATTTTGGAAGGTGACACCTTATGATTCAAATTAGACAAATGATGCAATAGTGAAATTGTAGCTGCCTTGCAAGTTTCCTTGTCATCGGCAGCCACCAAAAGATCGTCTACGTACTGTACTAGGGCAGAGCCTGGAGGAAGGACAAAAGAATCTAACTGGCTTTTTAAAGCTTGACTGTAAATAGATGGACTTTCACAGTAGCCTTGTGGAGCGCGTTTAAATCTGAAGCTTCGACCTCCTAGACAGAAGCCAAAAATATCTCTGCTTTCCTCGGCTATCGGAATGCTGAAAAAGGCATTCTTCAAGTCGATGACTGAGAACCAATTGGCTGTAGCGGGAATCAATGTTAGCAAGGCAGTAATGTCTGGCACTACAGGAAACTGCGGAATTACAATCTTATTAACTTCTCTAAGGTCTATGACAAACCTATAAACTGGAGGTTTTGTAGGATCTGTTCGCTTCAAAATCGGCAATACAGGACTGTTACAGACATTTCCTCGCGTTTCTTCAACCACATCTTTCTTAATCAAATCTTGCACAATCAATAAGAGTGCACGTTCACCTTCACTCGATATTTTATATTGAGGAATTCTTGGAAATTTTACATTCGCTTTCAAAGTTACTACATACGGTGGAATCTCTAGTAGACCTACATCATTGGGACCAGTCGCCCAAAGAGAATCAGGGAGTGAACGTAGCTCCGGCGGGAGTGCGTCCATTGACAAGTACATCGGAGAGGTGAGTCTTTTACCCAAAGTAAGCTGTACTCCTTCCGGAGAACAGTACAATGTCGCATATAGTCGTTTTAACAAATCTAGACCAAGCAGATTTTCATTACAACCTGTCGTCAAAATTAAGGGTGCTTTTAATTGACACGGTCCAACAGAAATAGACAAAGGACCAGATATCGGGTTGTACACAGGGGCGCCTGAAAAACCTACGGAAACATTTGTTGAGCCAGACAAAGGTGCGCCAGGGAGTTTCGCATGCATGATAGAACTTTTTGCGGCACCAGTATCCAACAGAAACGGTTCGACTACACCTGATGTTGCTACTGCGACATAAGGCCCACTCTGATCCACTGGAACTGATACTACTCCCTCTCTCTGTCCATGGCTGTCCTAGTACCCATTTTGTTGAAAACCCTCTTCAACTTCACAATAATCCTCAACAAGATATTGCTGAGACCTATTTTGTTGAGCTGACTGTACATTTCGTTGATCAAAGTGATTGGAGGGACGATCATTAGTTTGTGGAGGCATAGCACCTCGTCCCCGACCTCTAGAATTCTGTGCAAAACCACCACGACCTCTCTGAGCTGCTGCCGCATTATTTTGCGCTAAGATCTGACAATCATTTTTATAGTGACCCTCTTTCTTACAGTACGCACACTGATTCCACTGGTATTGAGGCCTGGTCGAATTATAATCTGTCTTTTGATACGAATTCTGTTGCATATTAGTCTGATTCGTGCGAGGCGGATACGCCTGCTGTAAAAGAACTTTAGTTTTTAAATCTTTCGTTTTCTTCTCTGATTTCTCCTTTTCCTCTTTATCCCTATTTTCGTAGTACTGTGCAGTCGCAAGTATTTGCGCAGTTGTAGATACAGCCCACGCACTTTCTGAGTCTTTCAATTTATTGCATAATTCAGGTAACAAATTATGCACAAATTTATCGACAAACAATCTCTGTCCTCCTTCAGTGCTCATATCCTGACCACTATGGTCTACAAAAGTCTCTTCAAACCTCGTGAAGAAGTCCGAGACACTTTCGTCTTTCTTTTGCTTGCATGCGGATAATTTATCCCAATTAACACGCAATGCTGGCATCAGAGTCTTCATTAAATCAATTATTCTACCTGGCAGATTAGCGATCAAAGGTTCAGGTTTCGCACCACCTATTTGTTGATTATCTGCTGCAGTGATAGCTGCCCAATCACCACCTAAAGCAGCCTGATGATCCTCTCTACGAATTTTAGCCCACACTGGTTGTGGAACTACATTACCAAACAACATATCAATGTCGGCTAAGTTCATTATACAAGCCTCAACTGTCTGTGTCAATTCCTTGTAATATCCGGCTGGATTCTTACGTGGATCTGGCAAGGCCTGTTTCACTGCTAACACTTCTGCTCGCTTCCATGGAATATGTATCCATACTCTTTGGAACTGTGCTGGAGCAGCTGCAATACCCGCATTATCATCACGTTGTACTGCCTCGCGCCAAATTGGAGGAACTTCCCTCATAGGATATTGGCGACTTGGCTTCATTCTACCTTTCTCTAAATCTCTCGGTGAACGAAGAGATGGATCATTCCTAAAACTCAAAATAAGTTCCATCGCTTCCTTTATATTATCGCCCACTATCATTCCAGCAGCAAACTCTTTCTGAATTTTAATTAAATCTTCCAAATCTGATTCGACATCGTCTTCTTCCATTTCCTCACGCAACAACGAGCACATCTCATCGAAGACGTATCGTTGCGTTGGTTCTCCCCATTGCATAAATGTCTCTAACACATCTTTCGTACTATATCTTCTAACTTTTGTAATCCATCTGAGAGCTGTGGAGTCTAAAACTCCCCGTTCTTCAGTACTTGGAAGCTGACTCCGTCTCTGTACAGAGTCAGGAGTAGGAGTCTTAATCAAGGTTTTATATATAGGAGACAGCATATTAGTAACAGAATCAGTAATTCTTCGACGAACAGAAAGTGGAGTTAGTACACTCGCAGACATAGAGAATGCAGTAGAAGTAGGAATAGATGACGAAACAGTAGGAGTATCGAGAAAAATAGTTTGAGGACCAATAGGTACAGTGGTAGGTATAGGAGCGGACAGTGCAGGAAGAGGAGGAGCTGTAGGAACATTTACATTCACCACAGGAAGTATAGGAACTTGATTCTGAGGAACAGGAACACCAGGTTGTCCAGCAACCGGCAATTGAACATTCGGGATCAGTGGAGCCGTAGCACCTTGTGCATACGGTGGAGGCGACCGTAACAGATAAGATAGCAGAGGATCGTTTTCGGAATCCTCCAGTATCTTAGCCATTTTCGATGGCAAGGCAGGATAGCACTTGTCAATCGCTAAGTTACGCTCTCTAATGGCTACATCTATGGCTTTCTCACACTCGTTAGCCTGCAACTGTTTAGTCGCTTGCTCTAGAGTTAACTCTTCTAGTTCTTTTTGCTCTTTTTTCAACCTTTTCATTTCTCTCTGTTTGGATTCTTTCCGCCAATAACGAAAAGAGTCAAACATTGCCGGCCGGGCTTTCTTCCTAAACAATTTCGCTTCTAAATTGTCGAGAATCTCTTGTTCAAAACTACCATGCAGTGGCCAACTAAGGACACCATCCTTCTTACAATAGCGGACCCATATCTCATTATAAGTTATAGGACCCACACCATACTTACAGTATAAATCATAAAGGGGAGTCCCAATCGGAGGAACCAGACAAGAGTCCTCCAATCGTGAGTCACGGTTGCAACCAAAACAAGACAACATTTTCCGACTTACCATTTTCAGTCCGGAACACAAAACAAACAAACACGGAACAAATTGTGCACTTGAACCAAGAACTTAGGCCTACCAAAAACGAACTGATGTATCGATACCCAAAACTGAACCAAATAGATTATCGTAACTAGAACAACCAAAGATAATCTTACAAAACCAAACCAAACCAAGAACCGATCAAGGATTTTTAACAATCCTCACAAAAATAACCAGCTAGTTATCACTAAATACTTAACTGAGTCACTGAAGACGTCACCAAGGAGAAACCCGTCACGTTTCGCCGTACTAAGGACTGCACCACTTCGGGTCCAAGACAGGGCGACGGTCAAGGCAACGGCCCACTGCAGCCGTCCTGAACGGGAAACCCTCGTGGAAGAGAACTTCAGGGCCACTTTTGCGATATGCCGGGATCGATGAAGTGGGGCGCCTCCCTCAGGAATCTTCACACGAAGCTTCTCGAACTCTTCAGGCTTTTGGACCGGTACCGAATGACGTCGCCCCACGTTGGGCGCCAATTGGAGTTCTGGACTTTTTGGTTCCGTCCAGAGGTGTCAGGGTACAACACCCGAAGACCCCGGAGTTCCACCTGCCTTGGTGCACAAATGAACAGAAACACGGGCTTCTCGATGGTGGCGTCAAAGACCAAAGGTTTATTACTGCAGGGACACAGAAGTCACAGAATCTACACACGGGCAGAATCTAGGAGACTGTTCGATTTGTACAAAGTGGGTTGCTCCTTATATACTAAAAATTGTGCTCTAGGCAAATATTTCACATGTCGGTACATTCCCAAACCTTTTGTGTCTCTAAACAATAAATATTTGGCGTTACACAGGAACTGTCGATAATATCTGATACCAAACATCACGAAGAGGGGTTCCCACCAGTCCATCACAATCCCTTGTCAATATTGCATTCAAGACCCGGACCGCCTCATCATAAAGTTCGTTACCTCCCCCTAATAAAGGCCCAGAAGGAAAGGAGCAGAGCCAGGTGCAGAAGATAGAAAAGCGGGATAAGAGATGTTTGTGGGTTGTAAATGGGCAAGGCTACCGGCTTCGGCCGCCTAATCATGATCAGGTACAATGGACAGGAAAACCAGTTCAGGTGGGCTGGCCTCGGGCAGAGGAGGCAGCCTTTGTCGAGTCATGCAGCTTCAGCGTGATCTGGTTTAAGGTGCACGTGTCATGTAAGAGGTGAATCTCCGGCTAAGGCTACGTGTCTTTAATCAAAGTGAAGTGAATGAAATGATCAGAGGCTATTGCATATGTGAGGGCAAGGAAACACAAAATGGCGGCCACGATCTAAGATGGATGCCGTGTGTATATCAGAAATGTGTCAGTGGAAAGAGTGCTCTTGCTCGTAGCGTAGCGAAAACACTAGGATATACTAAATGGATCATTTGCGGTTCACTGATACCATTTTTATGTATTTCCGACAAACTTAAAAACACGGGTTCAAGTCGTCACGGAACCGTCACGGAACCTCAAACTCAATATATCTGCCTTAACACTTATTAGTTCCCAAAGGCAAGAGCTATTGGCTATGCCAATGCTTGTTTTGTTTATTTCAGCAGGATTAATTCTGGTGGGACTTCTAGTGTCACTTTTTGTCACTATTAAATTAGCTTCACACATTCCCTTTATTGCGCAATGTTGAGATTCTTCACAGCCTGGATCCAGAGCACAAGTCACCATGGGGCTGCTGCAGGAGCCTTGCTGGCACTGGAGGGGGCGTGGCTAGCCACAAACATTTGCATACCCAGAAGCCTCTGCGGCAAACACCCGATTCATTACTACAGGTGACACAGCCCTCTGTTTAACAGTAGAAGGAGCGCCTGTAGCTGTGCACACAGAGGCATTCATGAGAGCGACCAATACGTCACCGGAGTAAAGTAACCCTACGAGAAGTAAGTGATATTTTTTATCGTCCTTGCGCGAACAGGTCAGCTTGTATTCAACCTTTATTACATTTTAAATAAGCAAATTCGTGGATCACGCGCACCTCGAGGGGCCGTGAGAAGCGGAAATGTCTTAAATTTTTGGAGGGTTTCCGTACAAGAAACTCCGTGATTGGTGTAATGATATCTTACTAGGGCGGTCGGGCCTCCTCGGCCGCTGACGAATGAGGAATTACCACTGGTACCAGCATGCAATGCAATCAGAGAAAGTTAGAGCTATTGGCGTTGCAAATTACACTTTTTTTAGTTATGCTTTTTTGTTTGCGGTGGAGTGATCATTTGCCCTAGGAAAGAGGATGGAGAGGAAACAGTGGAGAACAGGGGTGGTAGTAGTAGGGGTTTGAAATCAAAATGAAAGACTTTGGGGCAGATTTACAATAAGTGGCGCAACTCTGCATATCAGCAGGGATGCGCCACTTATTGTGCGCCATGCCTCCGCCACCATTGATGGGGCAAAAACTGCACAGAAGTGCGGCGCATCTGTGCCGTAAAGGCGGCGCATTGCTGGAGTTGCGTCGCAAGCGCGACGCAGTTCCAGTAATGCTCTGGGGGACCTATCTTGTTAATGCTGCGTCAATCCTTACGCCTGCTTCAAGCAGGCGCAGGGTTTTGACGCAACATGGGCCCCAAAGTGACTGAGTGAAATCTTGTAGCTTTCACTCAGCCACTTTAAGGAGGCGTTCCTGCGCCGGAACTCCCCTCCTGCGCCGGAACGCCTCCTTCTGGCGCAGGGCTTTACAACGTGACACATCTCCCAGATGAGTCACGTTGTAAATACCCCGCACCATGGCGCATCTTTTGCGCCACCGCTGCGTCACAAAAGTGACGCAAAGGCGGTGTAAAAGAGGCGCAAGGGGCTTGTGAATCTGCCCCTACATTTATGCACATGTAAAGTGCACCCCATTGCTGCAATTGCACCACTGCACGAGACAATAGGAAGAGGACTCACAGGCAAGCACGCATGTGCAGCACATCTAACCTGGGATTCTATTGGAAATCTATAACGCATATTAGCAAGCCCATTATCGCCATTTTAGTGGCAGTTTCCTGCCGATAAAACTGCGATAATTTTAATGAGGTTCCTTGCTAATATGCCCTTCAGTGTTTCAAATAAAACAAGTATTTCCAAATTTTGTGTTTGTGATATAAAAACAGACCTAGTGCAAACATTTTTTTAAAATATAAGTTTCAATCAGAAGGACAGCACTTTTACATTTACGTTTCTTTCGGGGCGCAGGCACCCAGGCTTGTTTCTCCCTCGCCTACCACATCATGGAGTCAAAATACTGGCGGCACCTTATCGGCACCTCAAGGTCGGCACTGTGGGCCCGATTCACAGCATGAATTTAAGACTAAATCCTAAACTTACTACTATTTGGTATTCACAGAATGCACTTACTACTTTCGGGATTCACAGAGTGAACTTACTACTTTCGGGATTCACAGAATGAACGTACTACTTTCGGTATTCACAGAATATATTTAAGACTACTAACTTTACGTCTGCACTCGGAAATTCCGGCCCGGGGGCGGAGTTTCCGGCCCGGGGGTGGAGCTTCCGGCTTGGGGGCGTGGCTTGCAGCCCGGAGGCAGATCTTCCCCACCTCTGAGCCGGAAGCTCCGCCTCCAAGCTGCAAGCTCCGCCTCCAAGCCGGAAGCACCGCCTCCAGGCCGGAACCTTCACCCCCGGGCCGGAATTTCCGGCCCCAGTGCGGACGTAATGTTAGTAGTCTTAAATATATTCTGTGAATACCGAAAGTAGTACGTTCATTCTGTGAATACCGAAGTTTAGGATTTAGCGTTAAATTCATTCTGTGAATCGGGCCCTAACTGTTCAGGAGTCGTGCTGGTTGTTTTATTAAAGCAAAAAGTGGGGGGAACTGTTTATGTAAAATTAGAAAAAGGCTCTTCAAGTCGTTCCCCAAATAAATTCACCTCTCCAACCACTGCCGCTTTCAGCTCGGCGTCTTGCAAGGCCTACCAAAGCCTTCAAGTTCCAAAAGCAGTCCCTGGTTCCTCTTTCTAACCTGTCACAGCCTTCCTCTAAACCGCACCATGAATATTGGAAGAACAAACACCACACGTTTTCAAAATAACTAACAGGATCAAGGCATCAATTATCATGTTTTGAAGAAGTGCGCTGAAGTACTTCACGAGTCGGCAGAGTGATGACAAACGGAGGAAGGACAAGAGAAACGGAAGTGAGGGGCAGGCCGGGAGGAAGTCAGGCAAAATAGAGTGCGCATTGAGTCAGCCAATCCCAGGAAAAATAAGCATTTATAAATGCAATAAGACTCGTATTTAAACAAGCCCTATTGCATTTTTTTTTAAAGTGCGGGAGTCGAAAAAGGCATGAAATGGAGGGGTGGGGGGAGTGGTGCAGGGGGTTGAAAAGTGACGGACTGCAGGAGAGGGGGGGACACAAGGAAAAAATAGCATTACGGTAAAGGGGCTGATAGCCTCGGAAGGCTACAAATGACAACATGACCGTTAAGAGGAGGGACTAAGAATGGGAAAACCAATGAGAACACTGCATTTATGATGTAACCCAATCAAAACATGGGTGTAGAGTTGGCGGAGCTTAAATTAAGCTTACCCAGTATAGTGTATACAGAATGCCTCACAGAGTGATGGCAGTGTGTTGCACAGCAACGCTATACGCAAGACCTAAAAAGCATTGGTATAACCTTTAGGTGTCATTGTTGGGACACTGATGATCCAAAAGCTTTGTTCCATATATGTTGGATAATTAATAAGCATTATTAAAGAAAAATTTGACATTACGTTGTTGGCAAGAACACAAGTAGGAGTTTGTAGCAATCAAGAATAAGGTTGTAAATGCGCCGTGTTTGAAGTTGTTTGTAATGGGGGTGAATTCAGTTACCGTCAGATAGTCTGAAGTCTAGCTGGGAGGTCCGACTCCGATCCCCAACACTTGAAGGTGCTGGGCTTGCACTCCTTGGCTTGTCTGAGACCAGGCTGCGCACCGATGAGTGGAGGGAGGAGGGGTCCAGGGAGTACTCGGGGAAGGCCAACTAAGGGGCTGGGACTCGTATCTGGCTTGTCCGGAGCGAGGCTGCGCTACCTGGGAAAGCCAAACTTGAGGGACACCTACATCATCCGGACGACTGGTCACTGCACATAGCTGTAGGGACGAAAGGACCGAGGGCCGCTTCAATTTTACCGCAACCAGGAGCCCGCCGGCCGGCTGGGCTCCCTCCACCTCTGAGGGAATCTCGCACCTGAGCCCAGAGGCCGTGAGACGCACGTCCACCCGCCCGCCAGCCCTGCCTGCTGCGACGACTCCACCTCGGGCCCCTACTGCCATACACCCACTGGACCAGACTGCCCAGTGTTGGAAGAATACCACTCCAGCGTAAGATCACCGGATTTTGCCCCCCCAATGTAAAATCGAGTGCACGTCCGTTGCCTCCCACCCAAGTCCACACGACCAGGAGCTCAACAGTGAGTGTCAGGACAACAGACCAAGTGCTACTGAGTTGAACGGGGGTTTCTTATTTCACCATTCCTAGCCGGTCACAATCTCTCCCTCCCTCACTCTTAACAACGATGGCTGTGCAATGGCTGGCCAAAAAAGCACATACACAGAAAACTATTTCTCCCTGGGAGATGGCGCCAGCATGGAGCGTGTTAGACCTGTCAGCCCTAGGGTGGTGTTACCCAGTTTTTTTGTCCCTTTTGCTTTATTTTTGCCACAGTCGTTTGTTGGACCTAGGTCTCTGGGCACCTTACCACTGCCAAACAGTGCTGAGGTGCAGGTGCTCTCTCCCAACAACATGGCTGCCACAGGCCCCTGCTACTGTGGAGTGGCCTCTGTAGACACGCACTAGTAGTTAGGAGCAGGCTGGGACGTCATGTTACAGTATCACTGCCATTCCGCCTTTTTGTTTCATAGCTTAATATGTGGAAGCTCCTGGATCTTCCAGCAATGGGAGGGGTTACGCTTTGCCGCCTTTAGAGGGTCACCTGACCTAGGGGTATAGGAGTAAAGGAGGGAAACCTGGCTGTCGGTTGGGGCACCACTGGACCTGGGGGAACCTCTGCAGGAGTATAGGCGGTTGGGCCTAGGGGAGGAACCTACACTACTGGGGACTGACTGGGCCTAGGCACTGCTGTTCCTAAGTTAGATGAGGGACTCTACCAGCCTGCTCATCTAGCCCAGCGAGGGAGAACCCAGGGAACCACCTCCAGTGTGCTGCAGGGAACCATCCTACCTCTGAAGCCACCAACTCAACCCCCCTTCTTCCCCCCAAGAACCTACACTCGGACCTGCCATCCATCCCCCAAGAAAGGCGCTGTGACCATCAAGCGCTGTCAGGAAGCACCTGCCTGCTATGAGCACTGCTGGGGGATCAACCAGGTTACCAGCACTTACTGCCTGCACTGTGCTCCCAAGCGCTGTCATCTCACCAGCGCTGCCCTGCCTAAGCTGTACTCCCAGCGCTATTTTGTCCCGAACTGTTGCTGCCTAAACAGTGCCTGGAAGAACTGTCCGGCCCCCCTAAAGTGCTGAGCCCCCGAAGCGCTGTGATCCCTAAGCGCTACTTGGACCAGAACTGCTGCCTCCTGAGTGCTGTATGTCTAAAGTGCTGCATGCCATAATCACCGCCGCCGCCCGGTACCTGAGCTTGAGCGCTGTGACCTGGAAAGCACTAGTCTGCCATCACCGCTGCGACCCGGGCGCTGTAAATCTCGGAGGCTGCCTGACTTATGCGCGTGTGCGGATCCCCTCTGGGCGCTGCTACAGAGTGCGCCTTGCTGCCTGAATCACCGCCGTGGCCCCAGCGCCTATTAAGTGAAGTCTCCGCTGCTGCCTGAGTCGCCGCTGCGGCCCCCGAAGCCTGGGGAGGGCCTCCGCGGTATTGAAGAAAGACTGCACTAGTCCCGGAGCGTTCCCTGAGGCCGACGTCATCGGCTGTGCAAGGAGGCAGGCGCGGCCCCATTGGTTCCTCGGGATGCGACTACCAAGAGCCGCCCTCTGATTGGCTCTGGTGCCCGGCCCTCGGGAGCTGCGCAGCCATTGGCTGAGGTTGCCGCGCTCCCTCAGGCCGGATCCCTATTGGTCCCCGGGCCCGAGGAAGCACCAGACGTCCCGGGACCGCCCGAAATACTGGCAAGGGAGCTCACAGGAGAGTGCGAGCCCCCGACCTGCCCAGGCCTGGACCATGCAGAACGGGCCTCCCGGAGGCTAATAAACACAGGTAACACCCCCGGAGGAGGGCGAGAGACTGTGATGACAGTGGGGGCTACCGAGGAGCCTCGAGAGAACAGAGAGGCAGCCCCGCAACCACTCCTCCCCTCAGGATACTGTAGTCGGGCCCCGTTGGCCCTGGTTAATCTTACTAAGGCCTAGAGTGAGGAGGAAAGTGGCTTAGGGCCCCGGAACTGGGCACCAGACTCCCATCATTGATAATATACTGTGCCTAAGTTAACCCCTTGCTAGGGGAATGTTCTTTCAGCCTGCCCAGGAGCATGAAATGCTGGTTATGTTACTGGTACACCATTTAGGCCTCTGTTGAGCTGTTTTAAAGAACCCCTTGCACCAGAGATGTTCTAGTATTGGGACCAGACTTGTAAAATGTTACAGCTAATGGATCTGTTTATGAGAAATGTTATTGCCTAGGCTGCCCTGAGCAGAGTACTACGGTCCATGCAGTAATACCAGAGAGATGTTGACCCCAATTGCCAATGCCTGAAAAGTGATATTTGCATAAATAACAGTGAGTTACCTACCTGCACTGAAGAAGTCTGGATAAACAGTCTTGTTTGAAACAGCAATCTGGTGTGGTGTCATTTTATTGCGTGTGCCTCCCTGTCTCAGTGCGAGTGTGTGCTGCACGTCTGCTTTACACATTGCCTTCGGGTGCCTGCCTGCCTCGCACCAAGCTACCGTGGTGGAATTGGTGACCCCAGCTCTAACAGAGCGCAATGGGCTCAGGCTCGCACTATCATAAAAATGTGCCAAAGCTAAGGGCACAACACGATTAAAATTGAAGTCAGTGAAGAGGAAAGAAATGTGAAAGGTTTACAATACATTGTTTTTGAAATACTCGAAAAAAAAATGTTCACGTGGGAATAGATCAATTAAGATGTATTGAGGTATATCCCAGTAGGGGAGTGTATGAATTTAATTTCACTAACGAAGCAACAGTAAGCAACATAATGTATGGCACAATTGTTTTTAAAAATGAAGAGGCCACGAAGGGAATAACCATGACCAATGTAACTGTGATAAAGGAAATCCCAATAACAATCCACATGCATAACCCATATGTCCCTGATCAAGATGTTGAGCTGTTCTTATGTAAATACTGCAAAAAAATCAGAGGGGGGTGGCACCTGAAAAATTCCTTGGGAGTGTGGAATGGGAAAAGGAGGTACCTATGCAAACGTAAACAAGATGAAACAGGCCTGGGGAACCTCAGACACCCACCCGCTACCTTCTCTATAGGGGCAAACAAAGGGTTTCTCAACTATCCCAACCAACCCACCTTCTGTAGATCCTGCCAAACTTTTGAACACACCGAAGAAAATTGCAACCAAGAGGTATGCAAGAACTGCAATGAAAACGGGCACAAAACCTTTGAATGCCCCAAACCTAAGAGATGCAATATGTGTGGGAGCGACAAACAGTTATTCAACTCAAGCCCCATGAGGAAAAACTCCTATGCCCAGGTAACAAAAGACAAAGGAGAGAGTTCATCAACAAGCAAAAACATCTACCCCTTCAATCTATTAGATCAAACAGAAGGGTCCAAACAAGATCAAAACATAGACATAGACTCTGACCATGTGGAAGCTCTTGAGAAACTCAGAGAAGAAATCATGAAAGACACAGAACAAAACCAACAAGGAGATCCCATGAACAGTGAAGCAGTAACACAGAACAGCAACAAGAAAATAACTCACAAAGGCAAGAGACCAAAACAAACAACACAACCCAAGAACCACAGGAGAGTGCGAGCCCCCGACCTGCCCAGGCCTGGACCATGCAGAACGGGCCTCCCGGAGGCTAATAAACACAGGTAACACCCCCGGAGGAGGGCGAGAGACTGTGATGACAGCGGGGGCTACCGAGGAGCCTCGAGAGAACAGAGAGGCAGCCCCGCAACCACTCCTCCCCTCAGGAGACTGTAGTCGGGCCCCGTTGGCCCTGGTTAATCTTACTAAGGCCTAGAGTGAGGAGGAAAGTGGCTTAGGGCCCCGGAACTGGGCACCAGACTCCCATCATTGTTAATATACTGTGCCTAAGTTAACCCCTTGCTAGGGGAATGTTCTTTCAGCCTGCCCAGGAGCATGAAATGCTGGTTATGTTACTGGTACACCATTTAGGCCTCTGTTGAGCTGTTTTAAAGAACCCCTTGCACCAGAGATGTTCTAGTATTGGGACCAGACTTGTAAAATGTTACAGCTAATGGATCTGTTTATGAGAAATGTTATTGCCTAGGCTGCCCTGAGCAGAGTACTACGGTCCATGCAGTAATACCAGAGAGATGTTGACCCCAATTGCCAATGCCTGAAAAGTGATATTTGCATAAATAACAGTGAGTTACCTACCTGCACTGAAGAAGTCTGGATAAACAGTCTTGTTTGAAACAGCAATCTGGTGTGGTGTCATTTTATTGCGTGTGCCTCCCTGTCTCAGTGCGAGTGTGTGCTGCACGTCTGCTTTACACATTGCCTTCGGGTGCCTGCCTGCCTCGCACCAAGCTACCGTGGTGGAATTGGTGACCCCAGCTCTAACAGAGCGCAATGGGCTCAGGCTCGCACTATCATAAAAATGTGCCAAAGCTAAGGGCACAACACGATTAAAATTGAAGTCAGTGAAGAGGAAAGAAATGTGAAAGGTTTACAATACATTGTTTTTGAAATACTCGAAAAAAAAATGTTCACGTGGGAATAGATCAATTAAGATGTATTGAGGTATATCCCAGTAGGGGAGTGTATGAATTTAATTTCACTAACGAAGCAACAGTAAGCAACATAATGTATGGCACAATTCTTTTTAAAAATGAAGAGGCCACGAAGGGAATAACCATGACCAATGTAACTGTGATAAAGGAAATCCCAATAACAATCCACATGCATAACCCATATGTCCCTGATCAAGATGTTGAGCTGTTCTTATGTAAATACTGCACAAAAATCAGAGGGGGGTGGCACCTGAAAAATTCCTTGGGAGTGTGGAATGGGAAAAGGAGGTACCTATGCAAACGTAAACAAGATGAAACAGGCCTGGGGAACCTCAGACACCCACCCGCTACCTTCTGTATAGGGGCAAACAAAGGGTTTCTCAACTATCCCAACCAACCCACCTTCTGTAGATCCTGCCAAACTTTTGAACACACCGAAGAAAATTGCAACAAAGAGGTATGCAAGAACTGCAATGAAAACGGGCACAAAACCTTTGAATGCCCCAAACCTAAGAGATGCAATATGTGTGGGAGCGACAAACAGTTATTCAACTCAAGCCCCATGAGGAAAAACTCCTATGCCCAGGTAACAAAAGACAAAGGAGAGAGTTCATCAACAAGCAAAAACATCTACCCCTTCAATCTATTAGATCAAACAGAAGGGTCCAAACAAGATCAAAACATAGACATAGACTCTGACCATGTGGAAGCTCTTGAGAAACTCAGAGAAGAAATCATGAAAGACACAGAACAAAACCAACAAGGAGATCCCATGAACAGTGAAGCAGTAACACAGAACAGCAACAAGAAAATAACTCACAAAGGCAAGAGACCAAAACAAACAACACAACCCAAGAACCACAGGGAAACAACACACCCTCTGACTCCCAAATTGTGCTAGCAGTTCAACAGATGGAGTCAGTCATAGAAAAAATAGCACAAGGGAAATAAGAAAAAACAGAGCTTGATACTCAAAACGGCATGGACGATAAAGGGTGGCAACTCCCAAAAGGTCACATGAGAAAGGCCACAGAAACCATAAAAGGAAAACTCCAAACCATGCCCCAAAAAAACAATTCCCCAAAGCAAAAGAGATAGTAGTAAAGGGGAAGTTCAGCGTGTTACAAAACCTGTCTGATGAAGAGGAGGTTCAGGAGGAAACTGAGATCCCAGAAACCCAGGAATCTCAACTACCAGCCAAACCACAAGAGGCAAACAACACCATCTTTTCTCAATTATTGGGGATAACAGAGGAATATGGTCCACTAACCCCCATAGTGAATGGTGGGATGTCAGATAATATGGATTCACCATGGTCACCATCATAAAAAAACACATCTCATGATGAGTACTCAAATAATACTAATGGCGATCACACTCGCTACTTTAAACATTAGAGGATTTGGACAACACTCAAAGAAACTGACAGTAATGGAATACTGCAAAAATGTTGATGCGGATATCATATGCTTGCAAGAATGTTCTTTAGACCTAAAAAAAGACTATGCAAAGGAAAAAACTGGTGGACACTAGTTCCAACTGCATGGTCAGGGGGAGGGAACAGAAATGCTGGCATAGCGATCCTCTGCAAAAACAGTAATACACAAATAACCAAGGAAACTATTATAAGTGCAGGAAGGGCAATGCTAACCACAATTAACTTGTATAGCGAAAGTTTCCAAATATTTCATGTTTATGCATCACCAGACAAAAAAGAAATGGAAGAATTGTTTAACATAATCAAATTTTTCCTCACCGGTTCACACCCTACTTTCCTAGTAGGGGATGATTTTAATTGCATTTTAAAGGAAAAAGACAGGATAGGGAAAGCAACCAACTACAACTAAAACATATCAGCAAAAACACTGTACGCTCTCCTCAAAGACATAAACCTAAAAGACACATACAGAGACAAACACAAGCCTGGCTCACATTTTACATGGCACTGAGACAAAGGCACCACTAAATCACGTATTGATTTCATCTTCTGCAACAAAAACATCAACACCACACAATAGCACATCCTTCTCAGACCACTCCTTGATAACCGCCACCTACCAGATACAAGCAAACAAGAAAAGAGGTAAAGGGTATTGGAAACTGAATGTTGCCCTCCTCCAAGAAGAAGGCGCACTGAAGGATTTTGAGGCAATATACAAAGACCTAAGAGACAACAAACCACATCACACATCCATGGCAGACTGGTGGGTGCAAACAAAACAACACATAGCCGCCCATTTCAAAACCATAGGGAGAGAAAGAAGCGCACAAAAGGCAGAACAATTTGACATCCTGCAAGATAGAATAGCCCTCCTTCACAAGTTAGATAACCTAGAGGTGAAAGAACAACAAGAAATGACCACATGTTTAGAAGAAAAAGGGAAGAAGACTATCTTCAACGCCAGAGTAAAACACTATGAAGAGGGAGAAAAATGCACCTCCTTTTTCTTTAGTAAAAAAACACAAGTTCACAAAGAAATTCAGGAGCTGATAGACGAGGAAGGGGAAAGTCAGGAAGGGACAGAAAAATGCAGACAAGTGGCAAGAATGTTTTAAGAAAAACTGTACCAAAGAGGAAATGAAAGCCAGGATTTAATTTCACAACATGTTGACCTAATTGAAAACTGTTTGTCATCTAATGAAAGTGATTTTATGAAGAAAGAGCTCACAGGGGAAGAGTCCTTGCAAGCTCTACAGAAATGTAACAAGCTATCTAGCCGGGGGTGGATGGGCTCCCATGGGATTTCTACAAAGTTTGCTGGCCTACCATAGCCACCGATGTAATAGAAATGTTTTATAAATGTGTAAGGAACAACTCCATCCCAGACGGTTTTTGTCATGGGATAATATCTCTGATACACAAAAAAGGACCAGAAAAAAACATTGGTAACTGGAGACCAATCTCCCTTTTAAACGTGGACTACAAGCTTTTCACAAAGGTTCTAGCCAACAGGATGAAGAAAGTATTACAAACCATAATACACGAAGACCAAACCTGCGCAGTCCCAGGCATTCAAATCAGGGACAACCTTATAACTTGAAATGCTATATACAAACGCAACTAGCTGTGTAAATATAAATGGATCACTGTCTAACCTCTTTTGCATCCAGCAGGTGTACGTCAAGTCTGCCCCCTATCCCCAGCCCTCTTCATATGTGCCCTGGAACCTTTACTGATACAAATAAGAAAAGACAAAATCATCAGAGGGACACTACAGGAGCCAAAGGGCTGGAGGCCAAATGCGTTGCTTACATGGACGACCTCACAGTAATCTGCAAAACACCACAAGCACTGAAGCAAACTATTTTGCATGTACAAATCTTCAGCTAAGCATCCGGACTAACCCTAAACGAGGAGAAAACAACAGTTCTCACCAAGGGCCAATGGGACAACCTAACCAAGCTATCAGTCAAGACCACCACAGAGCCCACGAAAATCTTAGGTATCCACTTCTCCCAAGACACAACGGGGGGAAAAAACTGGCTAGAAGCAACAAAAAAAGTCACAAACAAACTATACCTCTGGCGCACAAGAAAGCTAAGCCTGGAAGGGAAAATCTTGGTAACAAAAGCTGTTATACTACCAATCCTTTTATAAATAGCTGTGGTTTCCCTACAACCAAAGCCATGCTACAAAAACTGAACAGGCTACGTTTCACCTTTCTTTAGAACTCTACAGCAGAAAAACTGAAAAGAGAACTCATCGGCAAATCCCACGACAAAGGAGGGAAGAAAATGCCAAGTGTCGGAGACTTTTTGCTCACTAAATATTTCATGCTATGCTACCGAAGCCTGCACAGCAAGAACACAAAAAGTGCAGCGTACATCAAATTTCACGCAGGTTTTTTGTTCCACCGTTTTAAACTCTACTCAGTAGCAAACAAAGTCTTTGACCTCACCACACCCCCAATGTACATATGCCTAGAACCCCTCATGGTGAAAACCAAAGCTCTACTACAAGACATTGGGGAGAAAACTACGGCAAGACAACTGACCTCAGACATTGAAAATCAAACAACAATGAACACTATCGCCAACTGAACGGAAAAAAAGACAGCTGAAACGTAGAAACAAGTAAGCTGGAAACGCCTGACCAATGAGCAAAGAGATTTAGCCTGGATGGTTGTCCACGAATGCCTCCCCACCAGACAGTTCCAACACCGCAGAGGGATGGCGAGAACACCAAAATGCCCCTGAGAAAGCTGCCTACATGAAGAAACCACAACTCATCTGATGTGGAACTGCCCCTATGCACAGAAACTATGGAAGAAGCTGGGCAAGCTCCTAAAACACATCACCTCCATGACAAACTTACAACATGAGAACATTCTCTCCGGCCTGGATCTACCCTCCGCAGACAAAGAGACCGCATGGAAAATAATCAACGCGGGGAAAGAAACCCTGTGGATCGCCACAAACCTATCACTTTTCTTGCACAAACAACTGACCACAATTGAATGATTAAAGTTGTGTTTCAATAAAGCAATGATATATGTAATGTATGACATTAGAAATTTAGCCAAATATGGAAATATAAAGAGTGGGCTAAATGGCTACTAAAAGCGTCATAAAAGACCCCCCAACATGGGGTAAGTCTTAATATATTAATGAATCTAGATGGAAACCACCAAAGTGCATGTCTGCGAGCACCACACTTTGGACTGGTAAAAAGTACACCACCCTACAAGGGATTGGTTAAAATGTATCGTGCACCAAAAACTTTATAAATAAAGATATACTTGTATAAAAAAATATTTTTACAAAAAAAAAGAAATTGATGAGTGCCAGTGGTACGGAGTAGGAGCTGTTCTATCACGAAAGAAGGATGGTAATGAGTGGGTGGTTGCATATGCATCTCGCACCCTGACACAAGTGGACAGAAATTTTTCAGTGATAGGGAAAAATTACTCGCTCCAACTTGAGCTGTAGAGTGTTTCAGGATGTATGTTCAGGGCAGGTAAATCAATATCTGTGCAGACCATAACTCTATAGTGAATATTTCAAAACCTGGAGGTGGGGAAAATATAACAACACAGTTAGCACGATTGGCTTCAAAGTTGCAAATGTATTATTATGATATTGTATGTGTTCCAGACAAAAATACTTGTGTTGCTGATGGGTTGTCACAGTTACCAGTGGAATCGTGCAACGCACAGGAAATGGATGAGAGTGGACGTGATGTGGGCTACGTGTATGAAGATGTGATGTGTTGTAGGAACAGAGATGTGGCAAATGGGTTGGAGTTGTCTGAGGTGAAATGGATAGAGTCAATGGAAAAAGATGTGGAGCTGTTGGGTGTAAAAAAAATAATTACAAATGGGTGGCCATTGGGATGGCAATTGCAAGCTGAATTTAGCACATTTTGGAAGGTAAACGAGGAATTATCCTTTTGTAATGGTATTGTCCTAAGAGGAGATAGGTTTGTACCTCCTATTGGGAAGCGCAAGAACATTATCAAGTTAGGACATGAAGGCCATTGGAGGATGTCAAGCATGAGGTGGAAAGTTTAAGAAGAAATTTGGAGTCCAGGTTTGGATGGTATGGTGGAACATCGGGTGAGGCCAGTGGGCAAGCAGCAGTGAATGAATGAATGAATGAATGAATGAATGAATGAATGAATGAATAAAATGTATTTGTGGTTAATCAAAACCATTAAAATAAGACAGCGAATTACAAAGGGAACATTATTGTTGAGTTAAAAGAAACTTAAAAGAAATGTTATTAAAAATGTAAAGTTCATTAGACCATTTGTGCACGACTGTTAATGTTGAACTGGTCTCGGTCATAAGGGCTGGGTGGTCTGGATGATGTGAAAGTTCATATCGGGGCCAATAGTCTAGCTATGAGAGTCCATCAGTTTCCGGCGTGTCTGCTGGATAAATGTACTGAACGTAGCCATGTCTTTAACAGGTGATAAACAGCCTCTTTTATGGATCTAATCCCGTTTTTAAGTAGAGTTGGCTTTAGGTAAAGGTTACGCTCTGAGGACAACGCCGGGCAGCAAAACAAGATGTGTGCAAAGCTCTCATGTTTGTATTTACATAGCCGGCACTCCGAAAGCTTTATCCAGGATGACCTCGAAGGGTAGAGGTATTTAAGGGGGAGAGGGTGTAATCTGAGTGCTAAGATCCTGTTCAACGCCTGTGTCCCCACCGCTTGGGTAAGGGGGAGTTTGGAATTCCGTTCTGTATGAGGGAGTTTTAAAGACTCATGAAAGCCCCTTGAATCCAAAGAAGCCAGATCCGAGGTGCATGAGCAGAGGCGTGCCTGTTTTTTTGTTGCGCTTTTAATAGCAGCGTACTTGATTAACTCAGGATCCCAGTTTTCCATTGTGAGTTGCAGATCTTCTTTGGCGGCGCGGAGGCTATTTGACCACGGGTTATCTGGTTCCAGAAAAATACTTCTTATGGAAAATTTCAGAGTATTCTCTCTTGCCGCGGTGGCGAGAAAGAAGTATTTGCTCGTGGAGGCCAGTTCTTCATATTTTTGTTGGATCAAATCAAACTCTAGTCGCACTAAGTTGTTTCTGGTGCAAGCTAGAAGATGGAATAGCTTTTTATATGCTGAGCAGTGGATTTTTTCTAGTGAACTTGATAATTTACCAGGGAAGGCCTGTTGTGCGTAATTCAGTGAAGGTATTAGCTTAGCCCTTAGTACTCTTCGAATTGCCGTTGTTGTAGGGCTATGTCAGGTGGCATGCAGTTTGCCGAGGGCATATGTAATGCTTTTCCCTTTTGCCCCTATTTTGTCCAGGTGTACTCCTGGGCGCCCTGTCTCGTTAAGCCAAACTCCCAAGTAATTGTAATTTTGTGTGCAGTCCAAAGATAACTTTCCTATCCTCCATTTTGTCAGTTTTTTTTTCGGGTAGGGCCCAAAGATTATTATTTTAGATTTTGATGGATTTACAGTCAGTTTGTTCTTGACATTGTAAGTATCCAGGGACGTTAGTCCCTTTTGTAGGCCGGTTTTAGTATGGTCTAGGAGCACCAAGTCATCAGCATATTGTAATAATTGTATCTTCGTGTGACCGATCCGTGGAGTTGCTAATGATGCTCCAAGTAGAGCTTTGCCCAGGTCTGCGGTATATAAATTGAACAGCATCGGAGCTAACACGCAGCCTTGCTTTAATCCACGGTTTGTGTCAATTTTCTCCGAGGCTGCCGTATTTGATAACTTGATTCTAACCCAGGTGATTGAATGGCTTTTAATAAGGGGGGATCGATGTTCCAACTTTCCAGTTTCTGCCAGAGAATCGAACGGTCGACGCAATCAAAGGCCGCCGTGTAGTCGATGAAACAGGCAAAGATCGGGAGAGTGTTTCGCGCCACAGCTCTCTGTGAGAGGTATGAGAGCACTATGATGTTGTCCACTGTTGAGGCTCCTGGTCTGAACCCTGTTTGATAAAAGGGTAGGAGGCCCTCCTTGCTAACCCACTTAGAAAGGTCCAGTAGTAGGGTGCTTGCATAGGCCTTTCCTTCGATGTCAAGCAGGGCGATCATGCGGTAGTTTTGTGGTTTAGATTTCAGCCCTTTCTTATAAATGGGGTGAAGTAGAGATCCTCTCCAAGAGTCGCGGACATTCCCCGTCAATCGACATTACACATATAGCCCTGTCAGCTTGTCAGTCCAGAAGTCTATATCATGCCTGAAAAGAGACCCTGGCAGGCCGATGCGTCCTGGCGCCCCATTGGGTCTAATTTTTTTTAGGATTGTTTTAACTGTCTTTTTGTCTGATAGAGTCGACTGCTTCACATTTTTTGTGCAATTGTTAGAGTTGGTTAATTGAGTCAAAATACCCGAGTCTTTGTTTAATGCAGTTGTGCCACCTTCCTCATTATACAATGTTTTCATGTGTGCTGCCCAGATGGCGGAGTCAATTGAGTTCTCCCTCTGAATGCCTCCTTGGTTTAAGGTGTTAAGTTAGTGCCAGAACTCTTGCGTTTTGCTGGGGCTCAGTAGACCAAAAATCTTTGCCCATTTCGCCTCGATCTGACCCCATTTTGCGGCCCATACTTGCTTCGAGTGCGATTTTGCTTTTTCTTTGAGTTTTCATTTGTCCAAAGCTGAGCCAGATTTCATGTAGGCCCTTCGATTAGTTGCGGGGATGTGGCCGAAGTTGTACACAGGGAATATATAGTTTTATTTGTTACTCCCCCTAGTAGATCCCATTCTTTTATTTTGCCGCTTTTTGCTTCGTTTAATGGCCCATCAGCCCACGCTTTTTTCCATTCCTTAAACTTGTTAGTAGGCACCGTGCCCCATTTAATCCTCCTCATCAGGGTAAACAGTTCATCGCCGTTTGGTGCCCCTACCTGTTTTAGCGTGAAGTGGGTATCTGCTGTGAAGTTTAAGTTAATTAATAATGCAGCATGATCACTGTCCTTGCGTTGTTCAAATTTGTAGTCTGTCATTAGCCTCTGTCGCTGACTGCTTACTAGAATATAATCAATGGTGGTGCGATTGTTATACGTGGGCGGGCAAAAGATTCCTGGCATATTCCTTAAGAGTAAGGAGTGAGCTGATGACAGCTGGTAGGAATGCATAAGTGTATTAAAGGCCTCTGTGGCTAAAGAGTTGGTACTTTCTGTTGACCTAACCCCAATGTTGTGAGTATTGAAGTCCCCGAGGATTATTGATTCCATGTGAGCAAATTGTAAGAGAAGAATTTCAATATGACATATTAAGTGAGAGAGTTTATCCTTGGCTCTCGGGCCGTGTCGGTTGTAGTAAACATTGATTAGCAGAATTGTAATTGGGCCCTTACTTGTTGAAAATCCTTTCAGGATGCCTGCCATGTACATATTTGATGATGTTTTTAGTTCACTGTATTGTATTTTCCGAGAGAGCCTAACATATACTGAAATGCCTCCTGATGGTCTGCCGAACATGTTCTCCTTGACAGCTTGCAAATGATAGTCCGCGAATCCCCTTATTGAAACTGGTTTAATGGCCCACGTTTCTTGAATACACATTATGTCCACTCCTTCATGGAACAGAGGTATCGTCGGCTCTTGTAGTAATTTTACGAGTCCTGCTACGTTCCAGGACATAAAGGTCGCGCTCTGTCTGATGATTTTCTCAGTTTTGTCTGTGACTGGTCGCTCCATTTGCCGGTGCAATGAGCAGTTCTTAATTGCGTAGAAGCTGGAGTTAGGAATTCTGATTTAAGGCCCTTGGCACCCAAGACCAGTCTTCACTAGAAGTGTTTTGTATTGAGCAGCACCGGGTGCCTTTGCCCAGGTTTGACGTGACTTTGATTATGCCATCACTTGTTGGAATTATATTTGAGCCACTATTAGTCCCGTGAAGAATGGATAATGTTTTTGGAATAGGCGAGATAGCTCCAGCGTTGAGGGCTTCCTTTGTGTAACCTTGGGCTGAGATGCGTTTATTTGGCAATATTTCAATGGCGTGGGATATTTTACCGCCACCCGACTCGTGATCTTTATGCCCCAGTGGGGGCAGGACTCTAAGTGCCGAGAGCAGCGGGAACATGAGTGGACTGCCAGCTTTCCCCCTTGCATCACCTGGGGGCTTCATTAACTTTTCGCACCTCCCGCTTCAGGCCAGTGGGCAAGCAGCAGTGGGGGCAGGACTCCAAGGGCCGAGACCAGCGGGACTGTGAGTGGACTGCCAGCCCCTCCCCTTGCATCACCTGGGGGTATTTAGCTTTTCACGGACTCCCGCGTCACGGGATGCGCGCGGGCGACCGCCGGGCTAAGCCCGGGCAAAGGGCAGGCCGTCTGTGGCCGATTGAGGCCGGGCTGGGCCATCTCTCTAACTTGCCGATTGGACTAGGAGTGGACATAAAGAGGTACTACTTTGGAACTGAATTACAGTTATCACAACAATAGGTAAAAACGGCAACCAAGAAATCGACCGCACGGAAAGACGTTTATCTAGAGGATCTAGTATAATGTTTAATGAACAGGCCAGTCTAAGTGATGATCCCCTCTCAGTTAGTAAGGAAAGATCAATCACCCCAGCATTGGGTACAACCCCCTCAGCTACAATAGATGTATTAGATGATGAAGTCTGTACTGATGAAGAGCACTCGCGTATTTCGGCAACACCTAAATTAACCATCCCGGTGCCCTCTCCGGCCTCCCCAATATTAACAAAAGGGTATAAAAAGAAAACTACAGGGCAAGGGAAATTGGGGGCCAAAAAGGATAAGACAATTATTACACGGGGGGCCTTAGCCAACTTGAATAGTAAATCAGGCTCTGATAATGTTATAGGTGATTTAAGTATAGAAGCATTGTTTGGGAAGTTAACGGAGTTTCTTAGGCCACTGCACGAGAAGGTAGATCATTTAGCTAGGGAAGTGCACAAGTTAAGTGGGCAGATTGATAAATGTAGTCTGAGAGACCAATTACTCCACCCAAGGGTACCCACCACCACAAATATGACCAATGAACTGCCGGATTCAGTTGGTAACGGAAGTGGGGCTTCATTAGCACTTCAAACAATTAGGGAACATGGTATTGGGAAGGCATCCATGAATCATTTATCTCCTTGAAGAACTTCTAAGGAAATTACACCATTAGTACAGGTGACACCACCCATCAAGATAAATGATAATCCGAACTTAGGAGAAGATCAAGCAACGGGGTTTAGAAAGAAGCCAATAGATGAAACCAATAACGTAGGACCAGTGGATTCATTGGCACGTAGCTCCAATAAGCCCCCTGCATCTATTAACTTGCCACCTGAATGTGGGGCTTATGTAGCAACTCTTACAAATGTGCCAAAACAACGAGAAGATCAGTTAGAAACCCACGAAGCACTTAAAAACAAAACACTTCATTGGTTATCTAAAAATTGTGGCTTCCCTGTGGAACGGGCCGGACAGATACTATTGACCCAAAGGGTGGGGTGGATCGGCCCTCTTACCAAAAGATGTGAAGGTGATTGTATAATAATAAACACCTTATTAAGTGCCCCACGACCTTCATGTTGGGATCTTAATACAACCCTTTTGCCTCTGGTATATTTTCATAGACACCTGATGGAGAGATATAACACCGATAATCCTAATTCAAACTCTTGTAATTTCAACCAGCGGACCATACTGCCAATACAACCCCCACCTTATAGTTTAGTGTAGTTCCTATATTCCCAATGGGCTCTGCGCATTGGAATAATATATACTGCAGCTTAGACGTAGGACTGCGGTCGACTAGGTCTCTGCCGAATATATTAAACTTAATTGTGTGTGCCAGCTAGCTCAGAGGTCACTAGAAACTTTCTCCAAAGTACAAGAAGGGATTAGTCTCTGACAACCATATAACATGACAACTTTGTTTCCCCAGAATGAAACGTATATCTAGAGTCGTGGAAACAATAGACGGCTATTTCACTCAGTCACTTGTGCGTGCTTCGTTTCACCAGAGTTGCTAAGAAATAGAGAGACTGGCGTTTTCAATAAAAGGATTTATTGAACAGTCTTATCTCTGAAGCATAAGAAATGCACTGCTACAATTGAAATGATAGTTAAGAAGTACAGGGGGCAGATTTATGATAACTGGCGCATCCCCAGGGATGCGCCAGTTATTTTGCGCTGCTACTCTGCCACCCATGGTGCGCCACATTTACAATGCGGCGCACCATGGGGCAAAAACAGCACAGATGCGTGACGCATCTGTGCCGTAAAAGTGGCGCATTGCTGGAGTTGTGTCACAAGCGCGATGCAGCTCCAGCAAGGCTCGGGGGTGCCCCATCTTTACAATGCTGCGTCAAGACCTACGCCTGCTTCAAGCAGGCGCAGGGTTTTGACGCAGCATTGGCCTGAAAGTGACTGAGTGAAATCTTATAGATTTCACTCAGCCACTTTCAGGAGGCGCACCTGCCCCGGAACGCACACCCTGCGCCGGAACGCCCACAAGTGGCGCAGGGCTTTATAACGTGACGCATCTGCCTAGATGCGTCACGTTGTAAATGGGTCGTAGGGATGTGCCACGTTTACGCCGCAGCTGCGTGACGCAAACGTGGCACATTCCCAACATAAATCTGCCCCAAGGTATATAATACGAATAGTATTAGTACTGCAAAAGCATGATATGGTTTCTAAGCCATAAACATAGAATACATAAAATGCATAAAATACATACAGTGAAAAAAGAGCGGCTAAAAGTACTCAACTGGTGCTTCTAAAATACGCCTACCCCGGTGTACCTAACCTAGGTCTAGTACGAGGGAGGAGTAAGTGTGGTGTTGCTTAAGTCTAGTAGTTTTTCTGCTAAGAATCTATTCCAAGAATTCTCTAAGGGTCTAATCAGCTCCGTACCTTGGTTTAGAATGATAGAGGTCTTGTATCTCTCTCTCAGGACTCGATCTCCCAGCAACCCGCAAGGGTAGCCTGGAAACACCGGAGCTGGATTTCTCGGCAAGAGAAAAGACAGCGTTGTCTCAGTGCGTCAGTCGGAGGGTCGGCTTCCTTCGGCACTTGCAGCAGCAGGGCTTCGGGCAAGTAGTCAGTCGATCTGCTCCTAAACCACTGTGTGTTTGACTGGGCAAATATAGGCGTATTTATACTTTGAAGGTGCCGAGTTTGAACTCTAGGAGTTCTTGGATAAATTAATATGCAAGCAGAGGGAAGTTCCTGACTGCTGAAGGCGGGTTTTTCCAAGAAATCGATGTGGATTCTCGGAGCTTAGTGGAAGTAGCCATGCGGTATTTGGGCTGCATAGGCTAATACTAAATAAAGTAATGATTTCTATGCTTATATAAAGATATGGTGAATTATACTTATATAAGGGCATGAAAGGGGAAAATTACACTAGGGTCCTAGATTCCTACATAACACCCACTCCACGTCTATTAAGTCCAATGGTACTTAAGCACTGAACATATCTAAAAGTAAAGTGTTTACAATCCCACCCCAAAATACATAAATGCATTTGAAATAGGTTTGCTCACATGAAATGAGTATATACTGTATGCAAAGTTATAGGCATCATCAGAAATCAAGTATAAATCATGAGCATATATTCTTTTATACAATAAAACAAAAGTACATTCATCAATCGATACCTGAAATCAATATCCTGAGAAAGTCCCATGTCATAATTATATAACTGTTTTTGTTCAGAGGTCTCAAGCAAAATATTGATATTTTAGGAAGTTCAAAAATTAAATCTTGTTCTCTAAGAATAGTTCTATGTTAAGCAGATAAAGTTTGACAAGAGTTCTAATTTTAGAAAAAGTTCAAATTGGTGCAAGGGTTTGTTTAGCAAAATGAAGGCCGAATTTCAGAGTTCAGGGAACACTGTGTGCATTAATCAAAAGTTATTCTCAGAGTCAGGAGAAAACATCAGATCATCAAGGCTCGCAAAAAAAACGTCTACCATTGTAGGCGAAATTGGAACCACTTCCGTCAGCAGGTCGAAAGTGCATAGGTGGGGATCATCGCCGTCAGCATTTGATGCATTAGCAATGTCCGCAGCAGGTAGTACCTATGTGCCTGTGATGTCACGTATCTCACCTTCTGTTCGATTTGCTGGTAAGACCTCAATGAATGCCGTCATCAGAATTGGCAGCCGTTGGGGGCAACACGATGCATGAGCCGTTACAGGACCTAGCAACGTGTCCACATCCGTAGGCAGGACTGATTGAAGTGTAAGACAGATGTCCAACACGCATTCTTCTCTGCAAAGCAGGCATCGTAGAACAGGTAAGATGCAATCTTGCCAGAGTTGTCTGAATGATAGGAACCAAGTCGCATTCAGATCTCTTAAACGAGCCAAGCAAAGAATCTGGGTGATGCACTCACGATATCTCATGGCAAAGAGCGTTCCCTCCATGGTTGTCTGGATATTGCTGTTTGCCGGACTTGCCATATCGGAGCAGAAGAAACAAAAATAGTATTCCTGCTATGAGTCCCAAGATGAGTGGTAGTCCGCCGAACACCAAGTGCGCAAAGTTTGAAAAAATGCCTAGGACTGCTTCAAACGGTGCTAACAGTCCCGAAAAAAGTGTCTTAAATACATGTGCGATGCCGCTGGTATCAGACATGTTTAAGATGAATCACTGACAAATTTTCGATTTTACAAAAATCGACCTACACAAATATCGTGTCTTAAATATAGAATACAAATACATCGACACCCTATACTTATTTATAAAATTACTAAAACATCGATCTCACTATATCGATTTACAAAAACATTGACAGCGCAAATTTCGAATACACTTATATCGAAAAAAATAATATCGACAGTCATTATTAAATATAGCACATTACAAAAACATCGATTCTTAAAATATAGACAGCAAAAATATTGACATTATCTAAATATCGACATCTCAAAATTATTCTAACAATCTTGTAAAACACACTACACATTAAAACAATTTACATAATACCCAAATAACTATGTCTATACATACTAAATTCTATTAAATACATATATCTCTCTAAAATAACTATAATAAATAACTACATCAATAAAAACAATTTATACAAACACATTTGATATATACACATATTTAAATCTATATTATAGATTTTTACAAGCTATACTATTTTATTAAAATATTTATAAAATAATTACTAATACACTAAGTCTCTGGGTAGACATTTAACATACAGCCAACTTCATTAATTAACTTTAAAAAATTCAAACTACCCAATAAAAACACTTTTCTAGGTATCTAACCAATCACAAACAAACACTAATTAAACATACCCTATATAAAGAGGTGAAATTAATACTCTAAAACCAGCAGAAAATATTCAGCTTGAAGGAAAACTGCACATGTTTCTACTACCCTAAAGATTCTTCTTCTACGAAAATACTACAAATCACCAAAAAGTAAGTAATTTTATGTTTCATAATAAAATGTTACATTAAATGCAACCTACTGTTCATTGTCACAAATTTAAAACTGCTTATCTATCTCATGACGAGCTGAGCTCGTCATGAGCATCGAAGGGGTTAAACACAAAACCTATTCAAATATTGCAGGTAATTTGTAAACGGTTTTCTGTTATCATTTTAAAAATGAAACCAAATACATGATTTCTTAAAAATAAAGCACTACTTTCAGGTTAATGTTTCTTTTGGTCAGAGCCTAGCGCCCCCCTCTAGGATCACTTCAGGCCCCCCTAGGGGGGCCCGCCCCCCAGTTTGAAGACCTCTGGCTTAAAGTTTCAACTCGTATAGAAGAGATATTCAGTGAAGGCCATAAAGCCGTCTCCCTTCCGGTCTCACTTTTTGGATACAATACTTGCATACAACAAGTGACCATGGATGAGACAGTTACGAGATAACTTTTTCCTGGCAACATGCCACAACAGCTGTGATCATTTAGGGTAACGTAGCTGCCATTGGATAGCTGCCTGAAAATTGGTTCTATCGCTGTGCAGGGTGAACCGTGCAGGTGGCAAGAAAGGTTATTTGTAGAACCGTCACAGGCTCCGTGTAGATTATTACCCTGGCACAAAAGTGTACCACTCAGTGAGTTTTTACAATTATTACCACTAAGTAATACCTCATGTCCCCCATTCCAACACTTGTGTGTATATGGTAAAACCGAGGTCGACTTAATGTATCCTTTACCCAACCTTTCATACAGGCCCGCTGGTAAATGTCCCAGACAATACTAAAATAGGAAAGACGTCATTGGTATAGTAATGTGCCATGAATTATCCATTCAATGACAGGTTTCTCAGAAACTGTTAATTGTAATCTTTCAAGTTTTTCAATGCTCAGCACCGTATAGTCTGCTCCTCTTTGTGTCAAAGAGATTTGTTTCTCTGTAAGGTTAAATACAGAAAACAATGTTGTGGTATTGATTAGATGCCATGGCACATAGCGTGAACGCAGATTTTGCAATGTCCAGCCTAACAGCATGATAGAACGCAATTGAGGCTAGCCATGTTGTAACAGTCAGTGCAATGAGTGTTTTCAAACCAAAACAGTAGCACGTCCTGTTCTATGATGTCGATGGCAGATGACACAATGCTGTCCAAAGAATAAATTCTGGAGGACAGAGTCGTTAACCCATTGTCCACAACAGAAATTCTTTTTCTAGATTAATACGATCAATTTCTCATATTCTTTCTGCTGTTTCTTTTTGCGTCACTTTCCATATTTCATTGTATGCCGCATATATTCCGACGTATATGAAACGTTTTTGCCATGGTTTGCGAGGCCCCATTAAGAAATCTCGCAAATCATTGCTTTCTTTAAGTAAAGATAAGTGTTGCTTTATTTCTGGAAGTGTAGCTGTCTGAAGCCACTCAAGGCACAGTTTCCCTACACTATAGGTTGTTACTATCCCTGGATGTTGTCTCTGGGAATATCTTGGATCTGGCCTATTCACTGCGAAACCTTGTGTTCTATTTAGGAATCTATCTTGACAGTTATTAGTGCCTGTTTGCCAGATTAACCATTTTCTCCAATCAGGATTAGTTCTGTTTTGTTTAGTGATATAAGGCACGTCTATCTCCTCATCCGAAGTACTATTGCTTTCAGATGTGGGCTTCGGTATAGACGGTTTGTTTAACTCTTTAATCTTAGCCAGGCCAAGACAATATGTCTGTTGAACACTGTCATTTAAAAACATAACTTGTTCTGGGATGATGCAGGCTCTTAATAAAGCTTCTATAACCTGAACCTGCCAATCTTTAGTGCCCCAGACGGTTTTCGTCTCAATGTTGTCCTTTCAAAAGTTAAAACCTAATGTAGACAGTTGAGCATAAAAGGTTGCAGAATAAATTTGTTTAGTATTGGTCAACATTGTTTTCCCTCCTGTCTTATTCATAATTTTGAAATGAACGTTTCTGGATTGGTTACATTAAACCCTGAAAAGTATGGAAATTTTGCTTGAAATGTTTTAGTGATGCCTTTTGGCGGAGTAGGACAATGTTTCCACTGATTGTATTTAAACACATTTCTAGGGCTTGCAGATTTATGCAAAAAATGGTGACCATAATGATTAAAACAGTACATTTGTTCATAATCATATGACCCTTCTAAGTAGTCATGTTCTGTAAATTTAGCTGACATTTCTAAATCTTTCATCATGATGTTAACAGTCTCAAAGTCCCAATCATCAGAAAATTCACTTGGTGCGACTAAGTCACTCAAAGAAACCTTGAACTGATGTGAAATTTTCAACAATTCCACCGGACCATAGATGTCATAATCAGTTCTGTCCCATTCTATACGCCCAGGTATAGGAACGGCTGTGATGTTCACTGCTGACAGGCCTCTCCTTTCACAATGAGATGATTTGTAGGGTTTCAGGACCAAGTTGATTTTCTTACTTGCTGTGTTCATGGTACTATATTTTCCATCAATCATCTTTCCCAAGCTTAACACTAGTACAAGCCAGAGCAGGAGGAAAAACACACCTAACCCAATCCAAAATTCAATCCATGGTGAAACCAGATATGTCTTTTCTAGTAGATGAAGGAGTTCTGTTAATTTTTCCTTGAAGTTTTTCTTTTTTGGCTTATCTTCAGGTTCACTGGGATCCTCAGAAAAGTTATCGAAATTGATAAAATAGCCAGAAGCAGTTCTGTCAATTGTTGGGATTGCATCAGGATTATTTGAAATCACTGGAGCTGTTTCTTTTTTCGCCATATTTGTATAGTTAGATGTCACATCATTATAGACAGGAGTTTCTTGACGAACTGTTATTTGGGTTTCCAGAGACACAAGTTCCATGGCTTTGTTACATAGTCCTTATTTTCTCACTGCAGGTTTATCAAAGGTGATAAGTCTCTCAGTTTGAACCTCTTGGACTGTAGCAAGATTAGATTGTCTGCTACTTCTCTGGAGTCCACTGGGCCTACTACTTATTATCAGCCACATGTTGTGGTTTGACCAGGTCAATGGATACAACTCTGTGCTCCCTTTTACCAGCAAGGGGCGGTAGTAACACTGATCTTGTTCTGTGTACGGCTAAGACAGGTACTGCTTTTCTGTAAGAAGGCCTAAATTACTTCTTTACTGCTATCTTCTCCCTGACCAGATCCCCAATCTTTGAAATCCAGACAGGGCTCGCTGGGACAGGTGGTTTTTCTTCAGTGGTCGTTTGCTTCTGTATTGTGTTACTCAGACTTCTTCTTGTTTCATTTAAATCCTGTAAAAGGGTTTTTGTTCCACCACTGAAGTTTGACAATCGAGGTCTTCAATTATCATTCTAGTTCCAAATAATAATTCATACGGAGTGACTCCACCCAGAGAAATTCTTGGCAGATTGTTAAGACTACATTGGACACTTATTAGATGTTTAATCCACCCGTCACCCGAACCTAATACCTTGGCTGTTATGGATTGCTTTATGTCACAGTTTTTTCTTTCTACTACCACAAGACCCTCAGGATGGAAGGGACTAGAATACCGCAACGCAACGCCCAAGCTAGCCATGGACTCCTTGTAAGTTCGAGAGCTAAACGCAGGACCCTGGTCAGAATGTAGCGTGCCAATTGCGTATGTGCCGATAAAGACTCGCAAATCCTTTATAACAGTTCTGGCGTCAGCCAAGCGCTGGGGCCACATCCAAATGAATCTTGTGCTAGTATTTGCAGGACCGCATTCGTCCATCATGACGTTTGTGGGTAGATAGTTTATTGATGTCTACCAATGGTGTCTGGACTGGACTGGCTACACTGTAGCCAGCTACCTGGTGGTGCTTAAAACTATGATAACTGTAACAGGTGTCACAGTTGATACCAAATTCGTAAACATGGACACTCATTCCTGACCACCAGTACATCTCTTATACTTCTTTTAGAGATTCTAAGATCCCTCGATGTCTCAGACCCTGTCCCATGTGTGATTTGTGTACCACAGTAGCTCTCCGGTTCCTGTTTGGAATTACTCTGTCCCCCACTCCAGGGATTCGAACAAAAGGAACAGAGTTTGCATCGATTATGTATGTATTCGTGAGTGGATAGTTTAGAGGTAATGCTGCATAGCTGCCTTCCATTGAGGCTTTCACTGCTAGCTTCGGTTTGCGGTCTATCGTTTTCTTAGAACGATTTATGGTAGCTACTGAAGCCGTTTGCACAGCTGCCTTCGCGGCTTCATCAGCCAATGAATTCCCTGCAATGTGAACGCCATCACGTTGATGACTCAGTGTATGTATCATGTGAGTCTTTTGTAGTTCTTTCTGTAAAAGAACTATTTGTTCCCAAAGCACTTTGTGCTTGATTGTGCCTCCTTTTTTATTTTTGAAATAGTTTTTTACCCAGTTCTGTAAATTTTCATTTTAAGATTCGACGCAGAAATATGAATCGCACACTATGAGTGTGGAGAATTCGCGATCGGAATTTTCAAGCGCCATCTTGAAAGCCTGTAGTTCAGCTTGCTGAGCTGTACAGTCTTCGAGTGATTGAGTTTTTGTGACCATTATTCTAAATTTGCCTTCGTGCCAGCGACCTTTAACAATCACGCACGCAGCACTATAGGCTTGTTTACCCGCAATATTGGGTTGTGCTGATTCGTCTGTTTAGATTATATAGCCGTAATGTTCCAGAGGCAGAATTTCGGTCGGCAGAGGACCTTCGTATTCATATTGCAGGAATTCTTGTGTCTTTAATAGGGGTCAAAAACGTATTCAACGTCTGTTGCAGCAAGAGAATTAACCCATTGTATCCATCTCGGATGTGGAATGCTCGCTTTCGTCACTGCCTCTAAGGCAGGTACAGCTGTAACGATCATTATCCGTTTACCCTGCGCGAGAGCTCTCTCTTTTGCTACTGCAGTTTGAACCGCTGTCGGAATTTTTTCTGTAGAAGTGAATTTTATTTCAGCTCGTGTGTACAAATGTGATTTGTATGCTATTGGTACCTTTTCACCTTCATTAAAGGTCAGGTATGTGAATCCGCACTTCCCTGGGATGACACAGATCACAAGATTGCGCACATTTTCACGTGTATCTAAATATGTTTTTGCTAACATGTCTGTTTGCACTGAACGCAACATTTCTGTAGTTGGTTTGAAATCAGGTTTGATTAGTTCGTAGAGAGGTTTAACCCTTTCTGCGTAGTTCTGAACGTAAGTTCTTCCAAAATTCAGGAAACCTAGAATTGACTGTAGATTTTTCAGCGTCTTTGGAGTTTGGAGCAGCGCACATTTCTCAAGAAAGTTTGCTACCAGGCTTTTGCCTTCACTTGATAACTCGTACCCTAAAAATAGGACATTAAGGTGGGCAATTCGTGATTTCTTGAAATTGAATTTGTACCCTTCCGAAGAGAACCCAAGTATTATGGTGTTCACGCTTTTCAAGTGCACGTCCAAGTCATCGTCTGTAAGATAGATGTCATCGACATAAGATAATGCCTCATCATCATACGTTTGTAGTAACTCTGTTACTCTGGCTCCCTGGGGGAGTCGGCAAAATTGTCTCTGTGTCCCCAAGATTGAGAAAGCGGTCAGGTGCCTGCTTTCTGGTGCCATGTTTTGACAGAAAACCCCATTTGAAATGTCTAATGTGGTTTTATATTTTTTGCGCACGATGTTATTCATCAGTGCTGCACTGTGTGCATTTTGTACTGCAAATGTTTTGCAACAAGAGTTTAGGTGTCTGTAGTACAAAACTAGACGATATGAATTGTCTGGCTTGGCGACAGGAAACAAAGGATTGTTCATAGATGAGGTGCATGTTTCAATCACCCCTTGGTATTCAAGTTGATCTAAGATCTCCCTGACTTGTTTTTTAGCTTCTTGCTTAACTGGATACTGCCTCTGAGCAGTAGGTTGACTTTTTAACTGGATTTTGTGGTGAGGAGAATCCTCATTCCATCTTACGTGATTTTTATATAATGCATGAGCCTGGGCCACTGTCCATTTTCTGGCATATGTGTATTTTTTATGAATCGGAATATGATTAGAGAAGGCCGGCATAATTATCTCCTCGTCGTGTGGGCACTCCCTGACAACTGTTGGTGGCCAGTCTTGTTCAGCTAGAAGAATATCATAACCCTTTGATAGTCTATCCCAAAAGAGAGCTTTTATTTTTCTAGTTATGTCCCCCTCCATCCGGAGTGGTACTTCATATAACTTGTGGGGTACACTAACCCTGGTGTTGGCAGTTTCGACTTGAATACACTCATTCAAGTCCACTGTCTCCAGATGATCCTTCAGGATCATGCGAACTATGGTTACTTCTAGGCCTGGGTGAAGCACTACACTACGCTCGCGGAGTTTGCGAAGTTTGCGCAACTTCGCACTACGCGAGCTGCACAAGCACAGTGCAAACACGCGTAGTGCAGCGTAGCGTAGTGCAGAGCTCATTTTTTGCTTGTTGGCGGTCCTGAACGTCATGTTCACGACCGCAAGCAAGCAAAATGACATCCCGGCGAGATTCTCAACGCGGGGAGGCATGGTTTCTCATTGTGAGTGGTTGCGCATGCTCACGACTGCTCTCAATGAGAAACTACCAGTTCGCGTTGAAAAAGCTGCAGCTCGAGTAATAATCTACTCGAGCAGCAGAAAACTACAGCTCGCACTGTGCAAAATGCCGTTTTCCATGATTGCACAGTGTCGGATGCTTGTCCGCACTGTGCAATCATTGAAAACACTTCTTGCACAGTGCGAACATGCTACTACGCAGCTCGCGTAGTGCTAAGTGAAGTTCACGTAGTGCGAAGTGCACTTCGCGTAGCGCTACTTCGCGAACTACGCCCACCCTTAGTTACTTCTGCTGCACTGTCTAGAATTTTCTGAGCCCATTCCCCTTTCTTGGGTTGTGTCCTCAGAATCCTCGGCAAGTCTGATCCTTACACACGCTACCTTCTTTTTGGTAAATTGAGTTTTCTTATTTTTTGGAGCGTGCTGTTCCTCTTTGGACTTCACACGTTCTTCTTTGTGTTCTGATCGTACTCTTCTTTCTGATTTCTGTTGCGAAGTCTGAAAGATACGAGAAGAACGTGTATCAGTATCTTGATATCTATCAGGTTTTCTTAAAGTATCCCTATTTCTAAGGTTATACCTTTTTTCAGAGGGCTCCCTCTGGGGAGACCTACCTCCTCGTTGAGGAGATCTTCCTCTGGACTGGGAATTCTTCTCTCTAGGAAGTGTTTGTTTAGTATTTTACCACTTCTTTTTAGGAGTAGTGAGATTGTTCTTAATAAAGGTTTTTTCAGGATTTTCTGTTAGTTGAGGTTTTAGTGGTTTCCCACCCAAACTATCTCTACCTAGTTCTTCATAGGATTTTTCAATTATTCTGGCAAGCTCATATGGTTGCTCAGCAATATCTGTTTCTTTTAATTTCTGGCGGATAGCCACTGATGCTGCTTCATCTTTAATGTTGGCTAATAGTATAGCAGAGACCTGTTTGAAATCTTTCAGTAATTTCATACCTAGATTTAAAGCTGGCTCTGGACCGTATTCATTTTGAATTAGTCTTACAACATCTAGTATTACTGCCATTGACGGGACACCATGCGTTTTAGTGTGGATTGAAGCAAAGACTGTACCCCAAGTGTCACAGTCCTCTACGTGTGGTGCAATCCCCATAGGTAAACAGATTGTCAAAATTCTGTGTTTTTCATGAGGTGTACTATCAGGAAATACTGCCTCTATTTGAGTGATTTTTTGTGCTAACCAGAACGGAATCTGTTCCCGTTTTGCTGGTAATTTACCAATGACTGACTGTATAGTCTGTGGTGTGATTTTGTTTGTGTTCCTCTGGTGAGGGGTGTGATGTGGAGTTCTTACAGTCGGTTGGACTGTTAAGGTCCACATGACATATTGAACTAATTGTCTATGTATTTTAATTAACTGTTTTAGTTTAACTAAAAGTTCAACATCTGACATGTCTTCAATGTCTGGATGTGGTGTATAGCTGGCTAGTACCGGCCATGTTGCTCCTGGTCTACCTAGTGGACCGAGCCTTGTAATGTGATTTGGATGTTGTAGGGCGCCTTTAAACCAGAGATGATGCTCTTGGTAAGTTAATGGAATTTCAACGTCCTCGAAAGGAACATATTTGCTCTGGAGCTTCCCCTATTTTGTAGTAGTGGAACTCGTCTGTGTCTGCATCTGCTGCAGGGAACTGAATCCATGAATGGAATACCTCTGTATGCCGATATTCATGCGCCTCTATGACAAAGATTACTTTGCCACCTCTTGCAGATACTCCACTATTTATGAGTCTGTAAGTTATACTTTTTCTTACATTTACCGGGATGATAATAGCATCCTGGTCATTCTGTAAGCTAGCAGCGTTATCCAAAACTGCTTGAGCTGCTGTTGTAACTCTATCTTTCTCATCTCCAGACATTCAATTGACTGAGAGTTTTGTAGAACTGGTTTCAAGGAAACAAAGATTAGGTGCACAATATTTTGGAACACTGTATCCTTCAACGTTGAATAAACCAAAAACTAATACATAGGATTTTTCGTCCTACTCAGTTTTGGCGGATATTAACCTTTCACCCACTCCAGATGTCTTATGGAGTTTTTACGGGAGAAAGGGGTCTGTGTGAAAAGCACGACTGAGTTACTCTAGTATCTAGTGTTAAATTATCGCCTTACCAAACATTAGGCGCCATATAGTGTAGTTCCTATATTCCCAATAGGCTCTACACATTGGAATAATATATACTGCAGCTTAGACGTAGGACTGCGGTCGAATATATTAAACTTAATTGTGTGTGCCAGGTAGCTCAGTGGTCACTTGAAACTTTCTCGAAAGTACAAGAAGGGATTAGTCTCTGACAACCATATAACATGACAACTTTGTTTCCCCAGAATGAAACGTATCTCTAGAGTCATGGAAACAATGGCCGGCTATTTCAGTCAGTCACTTGTGCGTGCTTCGTTTCACCAGAGTTGCTAAGAAATAGAGAGACGGGCGTTCTCAATAAAAGGATTTATTGAACAGTCTAATTTCTTAAGCATAAGAAATGCACTGCTACAATTGAAATGCTAGTTAAGAAGTACAATGCATATAATACGAATAGTATTAGTACTGTAAAAGCATGATATGTTTTCTAAACCATAAACATAGAATACATAAAATGCATAAAATACATACAGTGAAAGAAGAGCGGCTAAAAGTACTGAACTGGTGCTTCTAAAATACGCCTACCCCGGTGTACCTAACCTAGGTCTAGTACGAGGGAGGAGTAAGTGTGGTGTAGCTTAAGTCTAGTAGTTTTGCTGCCAAGAATCTGTTCCAAGAATTCTCTAAGGGTCTAATCAGCTCCATACCTTGGTTTACAATGATAGAGGTCTTGTATCTCTCTTTCAGGACTCGATCTCCCAGCAACCCGAAAGGGTAGCCTGGAAACACCGGAGCTGGATTTCTCGGCAAGAGAAAAGACAGCGCCGTCTCAGTGCGTCAGTCGGAGGGTTGGCTTCCTTCGGCACTTGCAGCAGCAGGGCTTCGGGCAAGTAGTTAGTTGATCTGCTCCTAAACCACCATGTGTTTGACTGGGTAAATGTAGGCATATTTATACTTTGAAGATGCCGAGTTTAACGTAAGATTGGACATAATAACGTCATTGAAACCTCAGTTCCTTGAAAACTCTAGGAGTTCTTGGATAAATTAATATGCAAGGAGGGGGAAGTCTCTGACTGCTGAAGGCGGGTTTTTCCAAGAAATCGATGTGGATTCTCAGAGCTTAGTGGAAGTAGCCATGCCGTATTTGGGCTGCATAGACTAATACTAAATAAGGTAATGATTTCTATGCCTATATAAGGATATGGTGAATTATACTTATATAAGGGCATGAAACGGAAAAATTACACTAGGGTCCTAGATTCCTACATAACAATAGTACCCCTATATAATAGATTTCAGGCACTCAGCTCTTTGGAAGATAATGACTGACTTCTAGAGTGCAAGGGGACCACACTGAAGCAGTATAAGAAACCCCCTGTGGAGGAACAGAATACTGGATTAATATCACCCAAGGAGCTGATAATCCCAATTACCAATAGTAGTAATCCTCTAACCCGAAATCCATCGATTGAGGTTGCCACCCAAGATGGCTATACGCTTGTAACCTGGAACATAGCAGGATTAGGAAAGAAGCTAGGTACACCATTTTGGAGGGATTTCATTACCTCAGGCTATGATATTATCTGCCTGCAGGAAACATGGAATAAAGACGCGATCTATGTTGAGGGTTATACAACATACTGATTAAGTGCAGATTTACCAAAGGCGGGAAGAGCAAAGGGTGGCCTTCTGCTACTTGTCTCAATTAAATTAATTGGGTGTAAAATCAAAGGCTGTTCCCCAGTATATACGCATAGCCAGGTAATGCGGATTGAGTTCCGCAGGGGTAAAGATCTTATTTTGATTAACTATTATCACAATATTTTTACCAGTAGTAGGGGGATTTTACTGCAGGCCCTAGAAAAAGAGATAGATATGGTATTGGCACTCTCTAGCAAACTGGCCATTATAGTATGGGTCGGAGATTTCAACATTAAAGTGTGCCTGTTGGCACAGTCTAAGACATGTGGATTTCTGAATGGTCATTTTAGTGCGGATGACATTAATGCTAACCACTTACATTTTTCCCATGGAGACTACGGCTCAACCCTAAATACCATGATGGTAAAATTTGATCTTGACTTACTTGATTGCTCTAAGAGAAGGGGTAATATTAAATGTCCAACTTTTACAGGTCGAATTGCTGACAGTAATATTGATCATATTTTAATTTCTTGTAATGGGTTATATGCAAATTTTTGGATCTCTGAACAGGTGGTAAGCGACCATAACAGTATTTCCATCTCACTATTATGTTGGAGAAACAAATTAAAAAACACTGATGAATGTATCTCCTACATTATTCCAATAAGACCCAATGGCATGAGTATCAAATTGGATGGAGTAGATCCTGCAAAGACCCAAAGGGAGGTGGTAATGAAATGTTGGGAAGAAATTGACTGTTGTCTTATCGATGAGGTCCACCCACATACATTACTTAATATCTTTTCCAAGATAAATAATATAATTAATCATACCTTTACCAGGAGGACTAAAAGTAATAAAAAGACTAATGTAGGTTGGTTTGATAAAAAATGCTCCCAGGCTTTTCATAACTTGAAATCTGCCCTAGGTACCAAACCCCGCAATCAAACACTTATTCATGACCTACGCCTCACATATAGGCTAGTTATTAAGGTGCGGAGAAAGGAGCTTCAAGAGGAAGCGTGGGTAAAATTAAACCTGGGCGCAGACACAAACAATAGTAAGTTGTTTTGGGAGACAAAATGATTGTGTGCCTGAACTTACCTCACATGTAAATTGTAATGCATGGATCGAGCACTTTTCCAATATTTTTAACCCAGATAGGGAGGCTTCAATTTTAACTCAAAATTATGATTTTACATGGCCTATTTTACCGCTACTAATTAGTATAGAAGAAGTACATGAGGGGTTACTAAACTGCAAGGGAGGTAAAGCACCAGGCCCTGATGGGGTCCCAATTGATTTATACAGAGATGAACCGGACCTCTGGGCCCCGATTTTAGCTAGGATTTTAAATGTTGCAGCAATAGGAGATTTCCCTCCTTCTTGGGGTCAGTCATTGATTATTCCTCTTTTTAAAAAGGGTTCTCGTTCTGAAGCATGCAATTATCGCCCAATATCCCTGCTAGATTCATCTATAAAGGTTATGAGCAGGATTTTACTGAAAAGGTTGGAAACCTGGGCCTCAGACAATAAGATTTTATCTCCAGTGCAATATTAATTTAGGAAGGGCCTTGGAACTTTAGAGCAATGTGTTAATCTTGATTTGCTTATTAGTAAATACACATTATCACAATTTGTTTTTATGTTTTGCAGACTTGAGCAGTGCTTTCGATCTCGTGGACCATTCGCTCTTGTGGTCCACTGTGCTCCAATCTGGGGCCCCCAGAGAGATTGTGTTTTTTCTGGCCAGAGTTTACGAGAGATTATCGTGTAGTGTACGCTATGCGCCTATAGGAGAACGTACCCCCTTTTTTTGATGTAAGAAGGGGCATCCGGCAGGGTTGTGTGCTGGCCCCTCTTTTATTTTCATTATTTATTAATCAAATTGATGTTATTTTAGGCCAAATATCGACTGATGCCCCAATGATATATAAGAAGCCAGTCCCAATTTTATTATATGCTGACAACGCTGTTTTAATCTCACGCACCCCTATAGGTTTCCAGCGGCTTATTGATAATTTTAAAGAATTTATTAATGGCAGAAAACTTTTAATTAATAAATCTAAAACTTATATTATGACTTGTGGTAAGAAAATTAATTTAACAAGGTCCTTTTATTTGGATAATGCAAAGGTGCAAATGGTTAAGTCATTTTGTTATCTGGGCCTAACATTTGCCGTGAACGGGAAGTGGCTAGCTGAATATGAGAATATATGCCATAAGACTAATAGGAACACCAACAGCATATTTAAATTTCCTACAAAACTTGGGGATCATAGAATAAAAGAGATGGTAGCAAAATATAATGCTAGGTGCGTTTCCTCTGCCCTGTATGGGGCTGGTGTATGGGGTCACAGCTGTGACAAATCACTCCAGCAAGATGAAAACAACGTTCTTAAGCGGCTGTTGAGTCTCCCCCGTCGGCTTCCACCAAATTAATACACAGGGAGGTTAGCCTTAATTATATATCGGATTTAGCTGCCCTACGCCTCTTATTGTTATGGTGTTCTATCGGGTCCAAAAGCGAAACTGTATTCATATAGTCCATAATTAAAGACTATAAAATTGGACCACTGTTCCCGTATCCCATGGTTAAGCTACATAGCTCACTGGTTTAGTACCTTATTTAACTGTGATATTTATACGGAACCTGAATATGCAGCACAGATACCAAAAAGGGAGATAAAAAGTACCTTTCTGGCCCACAAAAAGGAGACCCGCAGTATATTGATTGGAGATCAACCTACTCTTGTGTTTTATCAGCAATTGGATTTAAGAACTGGTTTCCAGGTCTATTTGACAGGCGTGACAATACGTTGCCACCGCTTTGTTTTAGCACGTCTTAGGCTAGGGATCGCCCATCACCTTGTGGCCTTTCCAATCAGGAAAAAAGTTCTAAATCTGAATGCCCATGTGACAACACCTCCGAACAAAGTTGTTGTCATTTCTTACTTTTATGTAAATTTTATTTATATTTAAGAAAGTTCTATTTGAAGCCCATCCTTCTAAAATATAACATTCGATCTACTGCAGAGGCCATGAAACTAATATGTTCATTGGGAAGTCCGGATATTTGTTTCCATGTAGCAATTTATATTTTAAAATGTATAGCTGCCAGAAAATCTATAATAATATCTTTGCTGTTTTTAGATAGTAGCACAATAGCACTTTAAGAGCCTTTCAGGCATTACTTATGGGTCTGGTGGCTCAGTGGACTAATGCGTCTAGTACAGGTGCCTTTGTTCGACCTCATGGTCACAGGTTCAAATCCCGGCAGGTCCACTCAGCCTTTCATCCACCTGAGGTCCATAAAATGAGTACCATTGAGTTGGGTAACAACAAACATCTGTTATTCAGCGGCAAGATACCTGTAGTGGTGAACGTGCGCTTTACAAATACACATGTTATGTTATGTTATGGGGACTGTATCTACTGCCTGGAATGCACTCGCTAATTTTCACTTTACAAATTATTTGAATTTATTGGAATATGATGTTCTATTTTTTAAACTGTGCATCACTGCTTAGATTATTTGCCATTTTGGGAGATTGATTATGCTTTTAATAGACTATGGAAGGCAGTATAAAGGGAAATTTGTATACTGCAGATCTTAGAACATATAGGGCATGTTTACTGTGTAATTCGTGTATTTTGCACAATATTACTTACATTTGCACATTACTCTTTTTTGCACTTTAAACGTTTACAGAAGGTACTTAACAGCGTAATTTGCACATTGAGGATTTTAGAGTGTATTAAGGCACTTTATTCCGTAATTTGCCCATGTTGTTCCCCGCTAAGAGCTTTTGCTATCTAGTGCAATTTGACTGATATAGTAATAGTTGATAGATATTTGTTTAGCGACAATATTTAGTCTAGGCTGTAAGAGTTATATGTTTTGGAGTATGTATAATTTTATGCGTCCAATAATTTGTATATGTCTATTTCTTTGAAGATAATGATTAATGATAGGTGCGGTAATTAATAGTGAAGGATAATATTACCAAAATGTATATATTTGTGATGATTTTAATATGTTTATTTGTGATTGCTTATATGGTTGTGCTTTGCAAACTGAATAAAGCGTTTTGAACTGAACTGAACTGGGTGAGGGAATCTAATGCATGCAAGTCAAGTGACAAAAGTGATTAAACCAGTGGTGGTCCCTTTGCAAACAGTAGATTTATCTGATGAGCCATGACGGAAAGTACCAATTGATATTATGGGGCCATTTACCACGTTACCATTCAAGAAGGCATATGCCATTATCTCATTGGGCATTACTCTAAGAGGGCGGAAGTTCATATGGATGGCAGTGTGACCACGGAGGTGGTTATTGATTTTTTGGAGGATGTCTTTCCAGGGAAGGTGTACCAGAGTTGTTGGTGTCTGATAAGCATGAACCTGTTTAGCATGACCTGCTAATCCGATCCCTGCCCTCACTTGTGCTCTACTTCGCGCCAGGACACTCTCGAGTAACAGTGCGCGCTACAAATACATTTATTTTTTGTAAGACGTTTATTAGTAGCATAGAGCAGTACACAATGCGGAGCCTACAACCCTGTGGGCCGGCTGCAACACTTCCATGCATACAAGAGAAATAAGATGAGGGACTGACAGAATGGGAAAGGGACAAAATAGCGACTGTACACATCTCATCTGGCCATAACACCAGAGTATTTGGCATTAATTACGTTGTATGTTACTTGCATGCTCACAGTTCAAATGTACACTCAGATGACGTCTCATTTTATTTTTTTGTATAACTAAAAAAAAAAAAAAAGTTAACTTTGGAAACTCAACAGTGCCTATCCGTTTGTCTTTTAAAGTGCGCTAAAACATTAGGGTAACTCACTGGTGTCAGCTGCGTTTATATTCATGGTTGTCTTGGACAGACACTGTGAGTGTGTCATGTGGGTATAGTTCGTTGATACATTGGCTTCCTGTATTCGTACAGTGATGCATATCACTTACCTAGAACATTGTGCTTCTGCTGTTGATCAACGCGTTAGGTTAGTTGTAACATAAAGAAACAGTATAGCCTAATTGTGTTTCGTGTATATTTCGTTGTATATCAGGATTTGTAACAATGAGGCTTGTGCAGTTACGTTCCGCGGAGAAGCAGCATTGTGCAGGTCTTATGTGCCCTCGTTTGTAGGTGTATGTGTTCTTAGGAGATCGTAAGTTGGTGTCCTATGGGAGGTGGCATGTAAGGTCGATCTTTACATGTGTCCACCTCATGTCTAGTCGGCATAACGTGGTACCATTCAGCACGTCGCATAGTCCGGGGTTTCGAGCAGGGTAAGCGTCTAGGCCCCTGGTCTATTACATTCTACGTCGCATCTGATAGGGCAATTCCAACCTGTCACAGCCATGGCTTAAACCAGCCCCAATCGGGGAGCAAAGTGCCCAAGGGGTAAGCGACTATGAAGCAACAGTGCGGACATGTCAGGCGCCTGCGTGTGCGTCCCATGTGAAACGGCTATGAAGTTATTAACTGTCGCGACCCTGGGATTCCCAAACTCTTGCGGAAGACACATTTCCTTTGAAATGGTCTTTATGATGAGGGGGACGGCACTGTAAGGCAGATGGCCCCGATCGAGGCTCATCTTGCCGTGCCGGTCTATTGTCTTAGTCGTGCATCTCATTAGGCACGTCCCTTTGATGCCTGCAGCTCGTGTTTCCCGATACCACCCCTTTTACACCCTTTCCGATCTCCCCACTGTTTCTGTCTTCCTCTGCACCTGTTTCTGTCCCTTCCTCGATCTGTTTACTGCTGATTGGAATGTACTAATGGTGGGAAGATGGGTTTTTACAGTTGGGAATCACCAAACATTTCTGTACTTGTGTTCCGGGCCTTGAATACATGAAAGTAACCCCTTATGGTCTTTACGATGGGAACCGAGTTGTAAACCTTTGTGTACTATGATGTTCAATGCATTAGAACTGTATAAAAGGAGCGATCCACAGAGGCAAGTTGAATCAGACTCCTCGAACCTACACGTGTTGTACTTCCTGTGACTTCTGTGTTCCCTGCAGTAATAAACCTCGAATCTTTGACGCCGAAGGAAGTGTCCTGTGTCTCTGTCATTTGCACGCCGGAACAGGTTACCCACGAAGGTTTTAGGTGTTATCCCTGGCACCGCTGGGTCTTAAGAAAACCCAGTCCTTCAGTTGGCGCCCAACGTGGGGCTGCATCAGTGGTACCGGTCCAAGCCCGACGATCGTGAGGAACTTCGTGTGAAATCTCCGAGGGAAGGTGCACCCCGCTTCATCGATCCTGTTGTCGAAACAAGTGGCCCGATGACTTTTCCCGCGAAGATCCCCGACTCCTGATGGCTGCGACGGACTGCTGCCCTGACTGTAGACCTGTTTTGGCGCCTGGCGTAGACCTTGGTACAGCGAGACGATTGACGGGCCTTCCTGGTGACGCCATTGATCTTTGAGTTAAGTATTTGTGGGTCGCTCCCAGAGTCCTTAGTTGTGGGTGCTTAGTTGTTGCATGGTTCCATTGCCTTTGTGGTTCTTAGTACTTGGTTCTTTGTTGTGATATTTGACGTCTGCAGTCGCCAATAACCGAGGGTTTTTGCTCTTTGCAGGGACATTGTTAATCCTATAACTCTTGAAGTTTGTGAAACTCGGTTAGTGTGCAAGATGCCTGGCCGTAGTACTTTGTTCAGTTGTTTTAGACATTGTGGTTCGGATTCCCGACTGGAGGACTCGTGTCCGATACCTCCGGTTGGAACTCCAACTTATGAGCTATATAGCAAACACGGGTTAGGTCCGATTACATTCAATGAGTATTGGATTCGCTATACTAAAAAGGATGGTGTCCTTAGTTGGCCACCTCATGGTAGTTTTGAGACCCCGATCTTAGACAATCTTGAAGCTAAATTGTTCAAAAGAAAATCAAGGCCGGCCATGTTTGATTCCTTTCGGTTGTGGCGTAAAGAAGCCAAACAGAGAGAAATCAGACAGATAAAACGTAATCAGAGAGAAGGAGTTGTTACCACGGTAAGAAAAGCAGAGCAGTTTCAGCGAGATAAGGAGGAAAAGGAAAAGGAAGTTTTCGATAGACTACAGCGTATGTCTGTAGATAAGTGTTACCCCGCTTTACCAACGGGTACGGATAAGAAGGAGGAATAAGTAGAGGCCCCCTTGTTGTCCTATCTCTTGAAGTCGCCACCTCCGTACGCACAGGGTACTGTAGCTCCTGTGGTTCCTCCTGCCCCTGTTTCTCCTGCTCCTGTTCCACAACCTGTCCCTCAACCCGTTCCTGCTCCTCTACCAACTTCTGTCCCTACTGCTCCTCCGCCTGTACTTCCTCATACTCCTGTTTCCGCTGCTCCTGCTGTTCTGGTTACTTCTGCTGTTTCTTCTGTTCCTGGTACTTCTCTTGTTACCCCGTTGTGTTATTCTTCTCCATCTGCCCGACGTCGTACCCCTTCTGTTGCTGCTAACTTTTTCAATTCTCTTGGACCTATTCTTGAGTCCGCTGGTTCGGACGGTCCTCAAAGACGGAGTCAGCTTCCCAGTAATCGGGAACGTGCCGCATTGTATAAATTGGCGATGGGTTGGATGAAATATCCCCTTAGAAATCCTCCACGTGCGGTGTTGGATACGTTTTGTCAATTCAACATACCGACACAAAGATATGTTTTTGAAGAAATGTGTAAGGTTCTACGTGACCAAATATCGGCTGATGCATCTGACGAGGTTTTGACTGCTTTGACTGATCTTCAGCTTCAGTTTTCGAGCTGGATGTTGGTGGGCACCAATGTTCGACGTGCTGTCGAGCAGTTGTTGTCTTTTCGTCCTTCTATAATGCCTCGGGCATTGTTTGTAGAGGACATCGAAGGACCGCTTGCAGCGCCCGGTCAGTATCCCATGTGCGAAGTTCCACCAGTGTGGATGCCAGGTGATGCTACTCAAATTCCACCGATCTTGCCACATTTCCAGAGAGTGTGGATACACCTCCCATGGAAGCGATCAGAAGTTTTGCAGGTGAAGCAATCTTTGCCTGACCCTCGCAAAAATCCTGCAGGGTATTATAAAGAATTATCGCAGCTTGTGGATGCTACGATAATGAATCTTGCTGATATCGATATGCTGTTTGGCAATGTCGTACCGCAACCGGTATGGGCAAAGATTCGTCAGGAAGATCATGCGGGAGAACTAGGCGGTGATTGGAATGCATTGCGGGCTGCTGACGCTTTGCAAGTCGGTGGGGCCAAGCCTGATCAGTTAATTACGGCTTTGCCTCAGAGAATTATCGCTCTGATGAAAACGCTTATGCCGGCTATGAAGGTAAATTGGGACAAACTGTCCGTTTGCAAGCAAAAGAAGGATGAGAGTGTTTCTGACTTCTTTACAAGATTTGAAGATGCATTCATTGATCATAGTGGTCAAGATATGGGTACTGAGGGAGGTCAGCGATTGTTTGTGGATAAGTTTGTCTCAAATTTGCTGCCTGACTTAAGCAACAAATTGCGTAATTCAGAAAGTGCGTGGGCTGTTTCCACTTCTGCTCAAATATTGGCCACAGCCCAATATTATGAGAATAGGGAGAAAGAGGAGAATAATCGTGCTGACAAGAAGACAAAAGAACTCAAAACTAAAGTGTTGTTGCAGCAGGCGTACCCCCCACGTTCGAATCAGAATGATTCGCAACAACGGAACAGATCACAATCTCAGTCGAATAGGTCACAATCACGAAATGATTCCTCTTCGCAGAGATCTTCGTTAGTGTGCTTATTGTAGAGGAGAGGGTCATTTAAAATTCGATTGTCCAGTTTTGAATGATCATAATAGTGGTAATTCGTCTAGAGGAGGTCGTGGTGGTTCTCAGCAGACATCACGTGGTAGAGGTCGCGGTGCTCAAAACGATCGTCCCACTAATACTTCTGACTCTAATAATTGTTTCGATCAGCGCGGGTCGTCACAAGGGCGATCTGCTCAGTACAATGTGGACGATTATTACGTCGATCAGGATGCTGACGACGGTAATTACTAGGACAGCCATAGACAAGGAGAGGGAGTGGTATCAGTTCCGGTTGATCAGAGAGGGCCTTACGTCGCAGTTGCCACCTCGGGCGTCGTTGAGCCTTTTCTGTTGGACGCTGGTGCAGCGAAAAGTTCCATCATGCATTCGAAACTCCCTGGCGCACCTTTGTCTGGCTTAACAAATGTTTCCGTTGGATTCTCTGGCGCCCCTGTTAGCAATCCGGTTTCGTGCCCTTTGCCTCTTACGATTGGGCCTCGTGAGCTGAAAGCTCCATTGATTTTGACCACTGGTTGTGGTGAAAATCTTTTGGGCCTGGATTTGCTAAAACGTCTGTATGCAACTTTGTATTGTTCTCCTGCGGGAGTAAAGCTTAAGTTAGGTGAGAGAGTTGTCTCTCCTATGTACTTATCCATCGATAAGCTTCCACTGGAATTGAGTTCTCTTCCTGCATCTTTGTGGGCAACAGGTCCCAATGACGTGGGCCTGCTTGACATCTCCCCTTATGTTGTTCACTTGAAATCTAACGTGCGACTGCCACGTATTCCCCAGTATCGTATCTCCCTTGATGGTGAGCGAGCGTTGTTGGCTATCATCTACGATTTGATTGAGAAAGATGTTATCGAGGAGACTCGGGGAAACGTGTGCAATAGCCCTGTACTGCCCATTTTGAAGCGCACTGATCCATCAAAACCACCTGTTTATCGTTTTGTTATCGATTTACGGAGGTGAATAAAATTGTGATTCCTCAGTTCCCTGTGGTGCCTGACATCACGGCGCTACTGACTCTGATTCCAGCCTCTGCATCTTGGTTCTCAGTGATCGATCTGAAGAATGCTTTCTTCAGCATTCCGATTGCTGAGGAAAGTAGAGACCTTTTTGGTTTCTCTCTTGGTGGCCGCAGCTTCCGGTTTAAACGTGCTCCTTAGGGCTACTGTGAGAGTCCATCGATATACAGTCAAGCCTTGAAGGGCCAACTTGATGCGTTTGTGTTGCCGGCTGGTGCGGCCTTGATCCAATACGTCGACGACTTATTGGTGGCTGCAGATACTCAGGACATTTGCAAACTTGCCACGGTATCGTTGTTGCAGCATCTCTGTGACTTACATCACAAGGTGTCACCTTCTAAACTACAATATTGTTGTCAAGAAGTAACCTATCTAGGTCACTTATTGTCAAAGGAGGGAAGAAGGTTGACCCCAGAGAGAATTGCAGCTATTGCTCGAATGACTGTGCCAACAACTCAGAGAGATGTGCGTGCCTTTTTAGGTATTACGTCATACTGCAGGCAATGGATCCCAAATTTTTCATTGCTAGCGAAACCATTGGTAGCTCTTACGTGCAAGGATGTTCCAACTCCTTTACCATGGACGGAAGAATGTCAGAAAAGTTTTTCTGAACTGCGTGACGCGTTGTGTTTGGCTCCTGTGTTAGGGACTCCTGACTACAGTAAACCATTTACACTATACGTTCACGAGAGAGAAGGTTGTGCGTTGAGTGTTTTGACGCAACAATTCGGCGGTAAGCAACGTCCATGTGCATATTTTTCCTCGATCTTGGACCCAGTAGCTAGAGCATTGCCGAGTTGTTTGAGAGCAACAGTGGCAGCTGCGGTGTCCATCCGACAATCTGCAGGATTGGTCATGGATAATATGCTTACGGTGATGGTTCCGCATGCAGTTGACACTCTCTTGAATCGTACGAAAACTCAGCACTTGACGAGTGCAAGGTTTTCTGGTTATGAGTTGACGCTTTTGGCAAGTCATATTCAAATAAAACGTTGCAATGTCCTGAACCCGGCGACTTTGTTGCCAATCAGTATGGAGTCAGATGAAGTAGCACCTCATGATTGCTACTTGCGAACGGAAGAGGAAACGAAAGGTCGTGTAGACCTGAAAAATACTCTATTAGAAGATCCCGATGGGACCTTGTATGTGGATGGTTCATGTTTTAAGTTGCCAAATGGCGATGTAACGACTGCGTATGCTGTGGTGACATTGAATACTGTTGTGGAGACTGCGAGATTGAATCAGAATTCTGCTCAGGCGGCAGAGCTGATTGCTTTGACTAGAGCGTGCGTGTTGTCGAAAGGGAAACGGGTGAATGTGTTTACCGACAGCCAATACGCATTTGGCGTGGCACATAGCTTTGGACGTTTGTGGAGAGAGAGAGGTTTTATGACATCGCATGGTACGAAGATCCAACACGGACAGCTCGTGAACGATCTTTTGGATGCACTTGCATTGCCCAAGCAGGTGGCTATTATTAAATGTAGTGCACACCGTAAGGTGACGGATGATATTGGTCGCGGCAATGCGTTCGCTGATGAAATTGCTAAGGAGACTGCTCGGAATCTTAGTACTAGAATGTATGTGACGAGTTCGGTTAGGTGGCCTACAGAGACTAGTATGTGTGAGGATACCATCGAGAGTGTGAAAATGATTCAGAACGAGGCCACTGAGTCTGAAAAGACGAAGTGGAAGGAGAGTACGGGAAAGTTGGATGCAAATGGTTGTTGGATTGATTTGTTGGAGAATAAGAGGTGGATGTTGCCAGATGCGTACGTGCTAGCTGTTGTGACGATGGCACACGGCTTGGCACATATTAGCGCTAAAGGTATTTGTAAGTTGTTGTCCTCTGTATGGAAGAATGATAGTATCACGAAGTGTGCTGAGAGATTGGTTAAGAATTGTATGATATGTATGATGTACAATCCTGGAAAGGGAAACCCTACACCTCCTGGCCATTTTGCTCCCCCTTCATGTCCTTTTGAAGTGATTCAGCTAGACTTCATCCATATGGAGCGATGCAATAACCTAAAGTACGTTTTAGTTGTGGTTTGCGCGTTCTCCCGATGGATCGAAGCCTACCCTCTCAAAGATAATACTGCTCTGTCCACTGCGAAAATCCTACTGAAGGAATACTTTCCTCGGTATGGAATGCCACGAATTGTATGGTCTGATAACGGAAGTGAGTTTGTGGGGAGTGTGATGAAGAGTGTGTGTAAGGGCCTTGGAATTACCCAGAAATTCCACAGCGCCAATCATCCCCAGTCAGCAGGTTTGGTTGACGGGTATAATGGTACCCTTAAATTGAAGTTGGCGAAGATTCAGGCTACGACTGGTCTCTCGTGGCCTGGCGCTTTACCTCTAGCCCTTCTGTCTACTAGGGCGACTGTACACTCCCGAGTAGGGCTTAGTCCCTACGAGATTGTGTTCGGCCGCCCTGCAAATGTTTGGGGGGTCCCTAGACCGAGTGTGTTCTCTGATCTTGAGTACCCAATGTTGATCGATTATCTGCATGATCTGACTGCTAAACTGAGGTTAATTCACCAACAGGTCTTTGAAGCACTGCCGACGCAGACGGAGGGTCCAGGCCACCAGCTCCAGCCTGGAGACTGGGTGGTAACGCGGAACTTCGGACGAAAACGCAATCTTGAGCCACGCTTTACTGGACCCTACCAAGTACTTCTTGCCACGAGGACTGCTGTTCGTTTGGAAGGACGTAAGCATTGGGTGCATGCCACTCATACTAAAAAGGTACCTATACCTTTACCGGCAGACTCGTGGGTGAGAAAGGGCATTGCTTCGTCCGAAACGGAAACTGCACAGACCTTTGTCCCTTTTAGCGACGCTCAGCCTGTGTGAGAACCCTCAGTGCAGCAGAACGACATTGTTGAACACTTACCATCGAAAAACTCAAGATCTGAACAATTGATTGATCAGCAGAACTCTGTCCCACCATCGGATCAGTTGTTTGATGAACAGACACGTCCTGGGAGAAGACTCTACTTTCTGCGATCCAATACCAAGGACTAATAAAAAGCTTTTGCTTTCTCCCTTGACATCCACATTACCCCATTGACACCATTCAGTCTGAACACACTCGTATAATTTTGGTTTTTGTAAATATTGTGAGTTTGTTTCCATATATGTTTTTGCTTCCACAGCTAGGAGATTTTGTATATATTTGTAAATAAATACCTTACATCCGGGTGGACCGTAGGGCCGCGCGTGTACTTCCTTCTGGTTAGTAGGTCTTGACACTAGGTCGAAGGCCGTCGGTTCCTGGGAACTCCTGGGGACTGACTACTGCTACACAGAACGAAGTGTGTCAAGAAACGTTGCGGACGGTTCTAGAGGATGCCGTTTTCTAAGCTGGTGGATTTGGAAAAAGCTCAGGCCCAAAGATTCAAGTTGCAGCAAATTACTCGTACAAAATGCTTCATGATTCAAGTGTTCCTTCTGTTCTTAACTGTTTCTTCGCTGTTGGTGGGTGGGGTGTATTACCTGATATTGACGTTCTTGCCTTCTGCCTCACCTACCCCTTCTCCTGAACCTAAAACTACCTCCACTGTTTCTCCTCATTCCTTCCACATCTTACCTCAACACGAGCAGGTCAGACGTGCGGAATTTATGAATAATTCCTTTATTCAGCTCCTTCATCAACATCAGTTGGTGGTTAACACTACCAATTGTTGGGTGTGTGGGTTAATGCCACATACCACTGATAAGGGAATTCCGTACTTGGTCCTTCCTTATAGCTCCCAGGGTTCAGCTCGAGCATTCCAAACAATGTTTCGAAGTGCACTAGATTCCTACCCCAATCGAGAGCCACGTCCTCCGCACTTTGGTCCCGGTCCGTACCACAAGCCTTTGGCTATAGCGATTGCTGATTTAGATAGGGATATCTATGAGCCGTCGCTCATCCCAGAGGAGGAGGTGCGAGCCTATAGGGATCTGAGTGAGGCTGAGTATAGTGCGCTCGTGGGTGAAAGACAGCTTAAAAGCTCATCTCCAATATGGATCGTACCCCACCTTGGTAATTTCTGTCTAAAAGGTCGTGGCCGAAGCCCGAGAGCTCATCTTGGAGAGAGTGCTTGCTCCGAGACGTATGTCTTACCGATGCTCTCTTCCCCTGTGTTTCTGACTGCCAAGGGTACGTACTTTGTCTGTCATGATCGTGCGTATACGTGGTTGCCCTCCGACTTTGCGGGCACATGTTACATTGCAAATTTGTTGCCACCGACTTTTACAGTCGCCTCCGATTACCACAAGACTCGAATTGTGAGGGGCGTGATTAGCGAAGAGGACACTGCCGGTCAAGAGGCAGGAGACTTTTTCAAGGGTTTCTTTCCGTTTTGGGGACCTATAGTCAATAGTAGGAACCTGAGACAGTTGACCCGAGTGGTGGAATCGACAGCTAATATCACTGCCAGTGCCCTTGGTAATATTACAGCAGAACTTCAGGCGGATAGGCTTATGAAGTTACAAAACCGTATGGTTTTAGACGTTGTCTTAGCGGATCGAGGTGGAGTATGTAAGGTGATCCATTCGAGCTGCTGTATTTTCATTCCAGATAACGCTCCGACTGTCTATCAAGCCATCTCAAAGTTGCATAAGATCTCTGAGTCCATACACGTGGACGTAGGGGATTGGACGCTACTTGGGTGGTTTTGGGGCCTGATGTCGACTTGGGGTTGGAGAATTCTGATGATCGTCGGGGTTGTTGTAGCATTCCTGTTCACGTGTTGCCTTTGTGTGCAGTGTGGTCCTGCCTTATGTTGGCTGTGTGCTAAGACGTGTATAAGACAGCCGCCTGTTACCAAAGGAACTCTGATGGATAGAATTATGTTGCAGCAACATCTAGAAGGTTTGATGAATATCGAATATGATTCCGACTAATGCTTGCCTACATGAGGGCAAAAGGAGCGTCTGAGGTTCCGTGACGATCGTAAGTGGTGTTTTCGACTCGTACGAATATGGTCGAGTCTGGTATCTATGAACCGCAAATGACGAGTTTAGTGGGTGTACGTGTTTTCGCTGTACTAGCCTAAACCGTTCGTTTGTTTCGTGGGTTTCTACATCCGAGCCCACGGGTTCCATCTTAGATGCGGCATCCATTTTGTCTCTTGCCCTCAAGTAGTCAGCGAACGGACGCTGTCCGCTTCGCGACCCTGGGATTCCCAAACTCTTGCGGAAGACACATTTCCTTTGAAATGGTCTTTATGATGAGGGGGACGGCACTGTAAGGCAGATGACCCCGCTCGAGGCTCATCTTGCCGTGCCGGTCTATTGTCTTAGTTGTGCATTCATTAGGCACGTCCCCTTTGATGCCTGCAGCTTGTGTTTCCCGATACCACCCCTTTTACACCCTTTCCGATCTCCCCACTCTTTCTGTCTTCCTCTGCACCTGTTTCTGTCCCTTCCTCGATCTGTTTACTGCTGATTGGAATGTACTAATGGTGGGAAGATGGTTTTTTACAGTTGGGAATCACCAAACGTTTCTGTACTTATGTTCCGGGCCTTGAATACATGAAAGTAACCCCTTATGGTCTTTACGATGGGAACCGAGTTGTAAACCTTTGTGTACTATGATGTTCAATGCATTAGAACTGTATAAAAGGAGCGATCCACAGAGGCAAGTTGAATCAGACTCCTCGAACCTACACGTGTTGTACTTTCTGTGACTTCTGTGTTCCCTGCAGTAATAAACCTCGAATCTTTGACGCCGAAGGAAGTGTCCCGTGTCTCTGTCATTTGTACGCCGGAACAGGTTACCCTCGAAGGTTTTAGGTGTTATCCCTGGCACCGCTGGGTCTTAAGAAAACCCAGTCCTTCAGACTGTATAGTCTTGCAAGCAAAATATCATGAGAGACCGTATCGAATGGTGCGGACGCATCGAGAAGCATCAGCATCACTGCTTCACCTGCGTCCAAAAATTCACAAATGGTTTCAGAAACCTCCAGCAGCGCAGTCTCTGTGATATATGCGGATCTAAACCCAGATTGTGAGTTGTGTAAATGATGGCACGTCTCAAGATAGCTCAATAATTGTTCCCGAACTACTTTTTCCAGGACATTAGCTGGTTTAGGTAACAGGGAAATGGGGCGGTGATTTTTAAAAACAGAAGGATCTGCATCCGTTTTTTCAAAATAGGTATTAGCATGGCCTGTTTCCAGGTCAAAGGGAAAAAGGGAAAGCCCCAGTTGACAGGGAGGTGTTCCAAATCAAGTTCAAAGGAGAGATAATGAGGGGGGCTAAAGAGCTAAATAATAATGCTGGTCAGGGGTCCTTTGTGGAGCTTGATTTACAGACGAGCAATTTTTTGAGTTCTAAATCAGTGGAGATCGGTGTAGGAAGGTAGACATCTGACTATGGTTACCCCCAACTTTTTGCCCAGTGTTTAGCTGGTTTTTGACTTAGTTGGCCTGGGATCCTGCTATTCAGGGCCCCAGGCTATCTTCTCTCTCTGTAAAATGGACTCCATGTACTTTAGGTACATAACCAATTGGGAATTGGGTCACCTTTGTGAGCCCCTGTATAGTGTACCATAGGTACCCAGGGCACAGGGGCATCCAAGGCCTACCAGGGGCTGCAGCATAGATTATGCCACCCCTGGCTGGCCGCCACATTGATACAACTGGCTGATCACTCAGCTGGGGCAAGGTCATGTAATCACCCCTTGCTTAGGTTTAGTATCCCTATACCTACCCTTACCGATAGACACATAAGTACCTGTGAGTCACTCCTATGGCAGGCCTTGACAATCCTGAAGGCAGAGTGCTTGATATTATGTGAGATGGTGCTCTGGCATGAGCTGAGCCCGTCTGCAGCTTTCGGAACCATGTCCTTATAGCTGTTCTAGATATAGCCATACCATATACTCTTAAGTGCATCATAATCCTCGCGGTTAAATTCTAACTCTGGTTTGGCTTTATCAAAACATGTCGAGTGAGGTGTCATTTGTTTTGGAATACTACCCCCTCGCCAATCCTGGCGACGGGGGTAGCATTCCACCCTTCTAGAGGGAGAAGACATGTTATTACCTTTAATCCCGGTTAAAGCTAACTCGAGTCTCAGCATCACAAAATGGATGCTGCTGCCACCGACACAAGTCTGACCTCCTGCTGCTGGGAGTCCTTCCAGCGAGGGAGGCTTGGACAATAGGTTTCCTGTCTTGGGAGGTGCTAGCAATACCCCAGACAGGCCATAGTGTGCATAGCCCGGTTTCAGACAGTTGCTGGGGCACTCCAGCCCCAGCCTTGGCGCGAAACTGGACAAAAGGGAAAGGAGTATAACCACCCCTTCCCTGGTCCCACCCATAGGAGGGACCTAGTAGGTAGTCCAGCCCCCTTTAGTCCTATAAAGATGGGAGCTGGCCCAAGAGACTTTAGATTTGATCCTCATTTGAAACTTGAAACGAAACTCTGGACCTTCGCCATTCTATGACGCTTTGAAGACTGAAGAATCTCCCTTGTGGTCAAGGAGTGACCACCCTGTGCAAACAGGCACCATCTAGCGATCAACGGTTTGCTTTGTCGACGCTCCTGCCGGAGCCCGAGCACAGAGCCTGACAAGACCTGGACTTTCAGACTCTTCTGACCCTGATCCACAGCCACAGCAGAGCTGAGACGAGTGGAGGTGACGAGGGACGTGGGACCGGCCATCTTGAGAAACCTGAACATCGTTGACTTTGCAGATTCAGAGGTACCCTTGAATCTGTGCATTGGGGATTGTGAAGCCCCAGCCCCGAGCATCCTGTGTGCCGAAGCACAGCCCTCCACACTCCTCGAGTGTCCCGTGGGGCCTGCTGGTACTTTGGTGCTGACGTGTCCGTCCGGTCACTGGCCCGTTGACTAGTAGCCTCTGTGACGATGAATCTTTTGAATTTCACTGCTGGTCTAGTTGCTCCAGACTGGCCCTTGATTCCCTGCAAAGGAGAAGCCATCCAGACCTTGCTGGTCTGACCAAGAATCCATCTCTGCTTCCTGTGTGGGTTGCCTTTGCCAAGGCTTGTTGACTCCAATCCGGACAACGATAGCGGCGAAAGCGAGAACCTTCATGGGACAGTCCATCTCCAGCTCCTGGTCATCGACGACGCCTCCTGGTCCACGTTGCTGCAGAGACAAGATTCATGACATCACCTGATTGTTCCGGACATCGCCTGGTTCCTTCCTGGTTCCTTACTGGTCACTGGCTAGTGACCCAGACTCTGTCCCCTCTGCTTTCAGGTACTCTTCATCCTCGATCCACTCTTGGATAAACATGGACATCTTCCTCCTGGTCGCCTGCAGCATCTTCTTATAGGACGCCATAGGATCCAGCGACGAAACCCGACACAACTTGGCACCTATGCACACGGCTCCTGTGGGCAAGGTAACGCAAGTACTACGGTGCTCCTGTGGGTGTTGACTATCCTAGTGTCCTAGTTTCAGGTAAATTTCTCCCAAGTGATCCAGAAGTGTCCTTAATCTTCTAATTTCTATCGACTTTGTTCCCATTGATTTCCTATGAGAACCTGTGTGTGTGTTTAAACACTGCACACGCATCCCGTGGGCCTCCTGCTTCTGAACTATTGTTAGTACAGCGTAGCCCCAGCGATTCCCTAGGCCCTAGGCCTACTCCTTGTTCGTGACGTGGTTCTTATACCACTGTTTTAATATATGGTTTTCTTCGCCCCTAGGGCTCTACTGTATATTGTGTAACTTACTGTATGATAATTAAGTAACTTGTTATGTGCTTGGGCCTCTGATCTCATAAAGAGCTCAGAGGGATTGTTTAGTAAATAAATACATCTATATTTTATATATAACCTGTGTGGTGTCCTTTAATTTGGTATTCAAGGGGTTACATATGGTAAAACAGCTGGCTTTACATGCCCTCTGAAGTTTTAGCCTAAGACTGCTTTGTCCTTGCTACCACTAGGATAGCTGGTCTACAAGGTTGACTTTACAACTATCACCATAAGTATTGTTTGGATTGGTAAAGGGTGCTCACTAGAATAGTGGACATCACATATCAGCCCAACTTCTCACAGGGCCCCCCACAGGCATATCACTGTCCCAGGCGAGGGGGGGGGGCACAGAGGCTCCAGGGGTATACCAGGACACGCACCATGTCCGCTAAGGGGCTGATGTTAGGGATTTTCCCAGCCTGAACGTCGGATCACTGCAATCCCACCACACACCCTGTTGTTAGGCCTATTTATTCCCACAAAACGATATTCAGGGGGGATGCCAAGATTGAGATCGGGATTAGAAAAGTCCCTAACCCATGTTTCCTAGGCATGAGTGGCAAGGAAAAGCAAAACATCATCCGAATTGCGGGGTAGCGATCTACAATTGAGTAAACAGGCTTCATTGGGGGTGAAGACCAATTTGCCCTTTGTGGGTCCAAAGCGCATTGGGTGTAGTCTGGGAGGGGCTACGGGATCTAACTTAAAAGTGAATAGACAAGCGGCGCAATTAAATTGAAACAGGGGCCCAGAAAACTCACATAGGGTCGGGGCACCACAGCACTTATCTCTCACTTCAAGCAGTTGCGACCTGGACCAAAGGATTCGGGCACTGGAGGGGCACCCAGCAGCATGGCTGGCGCTGGCCGTGGACAGGCCCTGATGGGCTTGATTTTGGCACGCCTTAAGTGCGCCAGAGGCGCACCCGCTGTTCGCGTCTGCTGCGCGCATCCGCTGCACGACGGAAATGCTAAGTTTAAGTAGTAAGTGGGCGCTAGTGCGATAACCCGCTTGTTCCACCTCCAGAAGCAGCCGGAAGTAGAGAAGCCGGCAGTCCTCTATACTCTCCACTACAAACGGGCACGCCCGCCGTGGACCGGAGTAAGAGGAAAAGAGGCAAAGAGCGGCTGAGGTAGGGGCCCTACATACAAGATAACCTAAAGTACAATGTGCCAGCAATTGATTTAAAAACAGTTAAAAACACAAATATTCGTTTCAATTTCAAAATTAAAACGCAAATAGCGCGAGTGCCTTACATCTACGCCCGTCGGGTAATAAGAAGATGTCGAATATTTTGGTACGTTCTCAATCAATGAGAACTACCTCTGATTAAAAGTGTTTGTATGTCTGCGGGAGAAGGAAAACCATTAGGTTTTATGAAGGCCCTCGCCCACCAAGCTAGTTGGTGGCATGCTTCATCATCGGGCCCCACCCGATGTACAGAGTGTACCTCAAGTGTGCTTCGACGCCAGGTTACTGCGGAGCGGGTTTTTTTGGTTCGTGAGGGTGCTGTGAGTGTGCTCTGAGTAAGGTTTAAAGTAGTGTCCTAGGGGTCCCAAACACTGCTTTAACGGTGGGCCCCAGGCAGTCAATAAAAACAAAGGCTTTTGGACGTGCACGGTGGGCTTAAGGCCTCCGATGTCCTGTGCGGTCAACTAGTTTCAGCCAGGCCTTTTCTTCTACTGGCTTTCTTCAGGACCTTATATGAGTAGGGTGTTACAGGGGTTTGTATGAGTTTGTCAGTGCCCTGTGTGTAAAGCACACGCTACGGTGCTTATATGTGCAAGAGGTGTTTCCTCTCGAGTTGTACCTGTGGTGTAGCGGTAGAGCCACTCCCGGCTCCCTCGGGAACTCAGGTAGCAGCGTACGCAGGCCCTGTCTAAGGCGGATATAATAAAACACATTTTCCTTTGACCTGAGGCTTACCTGATACTCGCCGAGGACACCGAGGGCAGATTCAGCCCTACTGCTTGCCGCACCCGCTCCGGCAATGCGTTCTCCAGAAATCACCGGCACCTGATCCCTGAAGGCGGAGGTAAGGGTGAGAGGCTCGGCGGGGCTGCGAGTGTGCAGGGACTCCAATAACCAGGAGTCCCTGCGAGACCACGGAAACACCATCCGGTCCGCTCTCCCCGCCGGCCCGCCCCCCGCCCCCCGCCCGCCTGAGGCACTAAAAGGCGTCTGCCCAGAACAACAGTTGGGACACTTTTTCCTTTGACCTGAGGCTTACCTGATACTCGCCGAGGACACCGAGGGTAGATTCAGCCCTACTGCTCGCCACACCCGCTCCGCGGGTGCCGCTTCGCACGGGAGTGCGTTCTCCAGCAATCACCGGCACCTGATCCCTGAAGGCGGAGGTAAGGGCGAGAGGCTCGGCGGGGCTGCGAGTGTGCAGGGACTCCAATAACCAGGAGTCCCTGCGAGACCACGGAAACACCATCCGGTCCGCTCTCCCCGCCGGCCCGCCCCCCGCCCGCCTGAGGCACTAAAAGGCGTCTGCCCAGAACAACAGTTGGGACACTTTTTCCTTTGACCTGAGGCTTACCTGATACTCGCCGAGGACACCGAGGGCAGATTCAGCCCTACTGCTCGCCGCACCCGCTCCGCGGGTGCCGCTTCGCACGGGAGTGCGTTCTCCAGCAATCACCGGCACCTGATCCCTGAAGGCGGAGGTAAGGGCGAGAGGCTCGGCGGGGCTGCGAGTGTGCAGGGACTCCAATAACCAGGAGTCCCTGCGAGACCACGGAAACACCATCCGGTCCGCTCTCCCCGCCGGCCCGCCCCCCGCCTATCACGCCCACTATATCATAGCACTACACTCCCGCAGCGCGGGACGCAGCTCGGGGCGAAGACCCGGCTAAGAGCGGGCCGTTTGAGGCCGTTCGAGGACGGAGAGGACTGGACTGGCCCACCCCCTTTCGCTCAATTATCCTCACAATCCTTCCTAAGCCTATAAGGCAAACACATATCCAGACTACTTCACTCTGCCCGCCTATCCAGCGTTTGTCCTTGTGCACTAAGCGCCATGAGTACTAGGGTAACACGTAGCAAGTCTTCTAAAGGTGGGCCACAAATTAGTGGCCGCATGGATGACTTTATTACCCGTACTAACATAGCTATAGACGAGGAGATATCAAAACTCCAAACCCGGGTCTCCTTAGAATTGGAAGCTGCTAGAAGGCTGTCTCAAGTCATCGCACTTTCAAAAAAATCCTCTTTAGGCCACATAGCTGCTACGGTTACACCGGAGCGTCCTGTCCGCCCCCATTGCGTAGTCACTCAGGTCGATGTCCATCAGTCCCCGATCCCCGCTACTTTTCCCCCAACCTTAGAGCATCATTCTAACATAGACGAGGTAACCCCGCCCACACCTCTTTGTGCACAGAACTCTACCCTCAGCCCATCCCCTCAGACAGCTCTGATTACTACCAACACTAGTGGCAAACAACCAAAAAGAAAACGCCATTCTCGCTCTGCCTACTTTCGTAAAAAAGCAAAAATTGCAGTCCCTCAACATCTGCTGGTGACTAATGTCACAGCAATTAGCGCTATAGCAGAGCGTACTTCAAGCACACAGCCACCAAGTGAGGAACAGGGAGAGGGTTCAGTCATTCCCCTTACTATTACCTCAGAGGATGAGGGCTCACAGGTAGAGGGGTTGGGTAAGAACAACAAGGAATTCATAGAGATGGTTTGGGAAACCCTCAAAAAACTTCTCTCACCCCTTGACCTTAGACTGTCAAGGATAGAAAACAACTTGCTTGAAATGGAGAAGAGCATTATTGCTCTGGCCACTCTCGAGAATCAGGGCATCAGAGTAGCTGATCCAATACCACTAGCTCCTGTATCCCAAGCCCAGCAACCTCCCCTCCCAATACCATCCACTGTAAGGCCGGTTCCTAAACCGAGGACTGTGACTGTGGACCAAGCTTGCGCTATTACCAAACCTCAGGTTCCTAAGCGGGGCTCCACGCGTCACTCAGTAAACCCCAAACCTGAAGCGCTCCCCAGACCCACTCCTAGTGAAACCCAGGGCCCCCCGCAAAAGACAACTTTAGAGGAGTTATATTGACCTTCCCCCAGAGGCCAATGATTATGTGGTTGTGCTGACGGGTGTTCCTACGATCAGCAATGGCCAATATGAGAACCATTGGTCATTGAAAAATAAAATAATGCATTGGCTAAACGTAAACAGACCGATCCCTAATGGCCGAAGAAGTCGTGTCCTGATGGTTCGCAGAACTCCTTGGGTGGGCCCAACGAAGAAAACTAGTCCCGGGGATTGTATAGTGGTGACCTTCGAGGATCCACACACGGCGCACCACATCTGTTCCTGGCCAGGCAGTGATGAGACCTCTGTTATACCTAGGCCGTTGTCTTTCTTTTACCCTCCTCAACCAAGACGCAACCAGGCGGATGATTGGACACTGGTACAACACCATCCATGGATGAACCATCCCCGGAGTCACAAGGATATCCTCCCACACTGGAATGGCCTCTCTACTTACAATAGATTCGGCAGTTTAGAGGAGGTAGATTGACTTCCTATGCAATTGGCCCAGCAACAACTGAGGGAAATATCACCATCACAGGAACATTGGCAAATTGCATGCTTAGCTCCCGACCATTCAGCAAGCCCATCAGGATCATCAAACAGTCTACCTTTTGTTGGGGAGCCACCCACACCCAACATACCAGAACACTGTGGTGTGGAAGAATGGACAGACTCACCCTGTATGATTCCCCCTTTATTCATCTCTACTGAAATATCAGGGACTAATCTGTCTGGCTCCGCTGTGACCCCGAACTACCAGCAGATCGAGCCACCCACAAGGTCTTCTAGATCGGTCATGACCAAACCTCTTCTGCCTACTGACTCTTCCAAGGTTTCTCCGTCTGGCGATCCCGTATTAAAAATTCTAAGCTGGAATGCGGCAGGGCTTGGACGCAACTTTGACATTCCTGAATGGAATACTTTTCTGGAACCCTATAACATCTGCCTTTTCCAGGAAACCTGGTGTCTAGAACCGAGACACAGAGTGGGCTTTTCAACCTACTTTGTCCCCGCCGTCCAACATCAAGGATCCAAAGGTCGCCCATCTGGCGGCCTTCTCATATGGGTCAGTATTGCACTAGGGCTTAGTGTAAAACAAAGGACCACCCAGTCACCGGATCTCCAGTGGATATCAATAAATTGCAAAGGGGGAAGAAACTTGGAAGTATTTAATATCTACCTGAGGGGTGCCAAAGGCGGTGTATCACGTTTACCCACAACAGGCCTAAACAGCAATCTAGCTGCCTGCAGTGCTGACTCTTATGTTCTTCTTGCAGGCGACTTCAATTGCTGCTTTGAGCCACTGGCCAGAGAGGATATTTTGGATACCTTCGAAGAGGACACCAGGAGAGGTATCCCGATTTTGACTCTTGATCCGATCCCTAAATGGACACAAAGTGCAATAGATATCAATGCTCTTTGTATGGAGTACAATCTGAGACCAACAAATGGCCGCTCTAAATCTGACTGTATGGGTGCTCATACATATAACAGGCCGGGTCACTCCTCCAGAATTGACTTTGCAATGCTTAATTATAACCTTTGGCCATTCCACCTAGACATGGAGGTTATAGAGTCGGGTGATAGCGACCATAACCCCCTTTTGTTATCCATTACCCTTCCTTGGCAGGCTGGAAACCATGGCACATTTGACCATAAGTGGAAAACTTCCCACGAAATTGTTCCCACAAACTGTAGCAGGCGCTTAAAGTGGGCCAAAGTTTCAGCAGACGAAGCAAGGATGGCGCAAGCCGGGACTATCTTGTCAGGAGTGGAGCCTCGGCTGGACACCTTAAGTCCCACCAGTAAAAAGGTTTTACCCTTATTTACAGACACTATAGTGGCACTGAGTGACCTGTTCATTGTCCCCCAATCCACTCATAGGGGTGCCCCGAAAGGTATCCCTAAAGCGAGAGATAAGTGGTATACTATTAAATGTCGTGTAGCTAAGAGGGAACTCATTGCCACACTAAAGACCAAAGACCCAGCTAATATTAGGGCCGCGAGGAAATTTTACAAAAAAACCCTGACTGAGGCCAAGGAGGCCTATGACTCCAACTTCTGGGGGGAGCTAGTAGAGGCAAGCAATGGGAAAGATGCTAAGAGGTTTTGGGATCTATTAAGAGCTAGGGAAAAGCCTACTGACCAACAGTTAACTTGTAACATCCCTGGTGATGTCTGGCTTGCCCATTTCTCGAAACTTTACTCTGCTCCTTCGGGGGCACCTCATCTAGTTTGTTCGCCTCTGGGTCCACTACCCAACCCTACAATTGACCTCCCATGCCATGATGGTTTATTTACTAGCCTTGAAGTAGAGAGGGCAATCAGGTGTATCGTCCCAAATAAGGCGGCAGGACCTGATGGAATTCCGGGTGATTTGATAAAGAACCACCCCTCTTTTTGGAGTAGACTAATCGCCTCCCTCCTAAACGAGGTATTGTTGGGAGGGGTATTCCCTGACTCATGGAGGGGCGCTGAGGTCGTCCCTATTTTTAAGAAAGGCTGCAGGGACGACCCAGCAAACTATCGACCCATTAGTTTACTGGACTCAACCCAAAAGGTAGCGGGTAAGGTGGTACTGGGCAGGATTATCCAGTGGGCTGATGAAAACCGGATTTTGTCAGATCTTCAAGCAGGCTTTAGAACAGGGACAGGTACAATCGAGCAGACATTCCGCCTTCTAATGATTTATTGGAAAGTGGTGGTGCTGGGAGGGGGCAGTTTATATCTAGTCTTTATTGACTTACGAACGGCCTTCGACCTGGTACCACGAGCACTATTATGGAGTGTCCTCGATGGGTTAGGTCTCCCCCCTTATTTGTTGTCCTTGCTTGTAAAATTTCATGATAGCAATTTTGCCCAAATTAGATGGGGTGCCCAGGGGGAGAAAACACCTCGTATCCCTGTTGATAGGGGCGTCCGCCAGGGGTGTGTGCTTGCCCCCACTCTGTTTTCTCTTTATATTAACGGAGTGGTGGAGCACCTCCTCCAGCACCCATCAGATGCACCCACCCTGGCTGGAAGGAAAATCCCGACGCTCCTATTCGCAGATGACACCCTTCTAATTTCGAAATCACCAATGGGCATCCAATCATTGCTCTCTAGTTTCAAGGCCTTCTGCGACACAAGGGGTTTGGCTATAAATATAGGTAAGACTAAGTTCCTAGTCCTTAACCCGCCCAAGAAATCTGTCATTCCACCTGTTCTAGATTCTGTTCCACTCGAACGAGTCAAAGAATTTGACTATCTGGGTATACGCATTAGTGACACCATGAGTTGGAAGGCACACCACCAAAAGGTGTTTCTGACTCACAAGAGAGTTGCAGGTGCACTGCTCAAGGAACAGCGAGCCTCATCATTAAAACCAATTGGGGCTCCCCTAGATATCTATAGGGCAAGGGTTGTGAGTGCGGCACTGTATGGTGCCGAACTGTGGGGTACTCAGAGAGTTGACACTCTGGTTCATCTTGAGAACAACTTTCACAAAGATCTTATGCGCCTACCCCACAGTACTCCTACAATCCCCCTTCTGCTAGATGCAGGCACCCGGCCAATATGCGACCAAGCTAAATTACGCCCTCTTCTACTATGGTCCAGAATTTGGAATGTCCAAGAACTCAGCAGTTATGCAGAAGCCTTAAGTGACATTCTGTCTCTACCGGGTTGCCATAGGATCATCTGGCTCAGGGAGGTTAAAAGGCTGCTTTATAAACTAGGCTTAGGAGATGCTTGGGCTAACAAATCTGCACCCTCAAAACAACTATTAAAGAAGGCTTAATGGACAATGAGAGAGCATGTAAAACAAACCATTGCAAATCTGTGGCCCTGTTCCTGTTAACTAAAGAGATCCCTTATAGGGAACCCTACCTGGACATTATCCAGAGCCCGTGGGATAGATCATTGTACTTTAAATTCAGGGTGGGGGGGCTTCCCTTATGCCAGTTTACTTCTACCTGGAAACCGCCCACCCAAACTGTACCTTACTGCCCCTTTTGTGATTTAAGGGTAGAGTCTGTTGCCCACTTCTTGTTCGAGTGCAGTGATTATGCAGCGCCTAGACGGAGGTGGTTGAAGCCCCTTTGCAGGAGTTTGGGAACTCGTTCTCATCTGGAAGCCCTACGCATATTGCGTACAGATGCAAGACCTTTCTTTGCCTCCTGTATGGCAAAATTCTTAGGCTGGGCTTGGCGTTTAAGAACTGCAAAAAAATTATTGATTCAGTAAATGAGTTCCCCTTCTATTTTGTTATCTTTAAAGTTGATCTGTTCTTAAAAACTTTTAATGATGACAATATTCTGATCGAATGTTGATAAACTGTTTTTTATGATGTAAAATGTGCTTTTATGATATGTTTTTATCGAATAAAGCTATTCAACAACAATAAAACACATCCAACGGAGAGGGTGCTGTACCACCAAAAAATTGTTCACGGGTACGAAAACTGCCCTCACGAAACAGATCCCCCCATTTAAGCGTACCAAGTCGTGTACACATGCGTTGATACCCTAGTTCCTGAAGCAAGGACATTGCAGGATGATAGGCCAGAGGCAGTGCCGGCGAGTAAAGGAAAGTTAGGTCTAATACCTTCGCAATTCGTGCCCAGGCGTCTACCGTGCAAGTCACCGTGGTAGGCTGTGTATCCACATCACCGACTTTCCCCAGCACCATACCCTCCAGCGGGAGGGGATGCGCACTCCATTGCTCAGCAGCTATCTGAGGCATAAATGGCGTGGGACGCATCCAGTTATAGGCATATTGCGCTTGGGCGCTCATATAATAGACTTCAAAATCCGGGATGTCAAACCCTCCCTTATCGTAGGGCAGTAATAAAGTAGACCATGCCAACCTCGGCTGTTTGCCTTCCCAGAACAGTCGGAGCAGTTCCGAACGGAGGCGCTTTAAAAAATACGCGCCCGGGTGATAGGGAATATTCTGAAATAAGTATAAAAAGCGAGGTAATATCACCATTTTCACTAATGACGCTCTACCCGCCATAGACAAGGGCAAGGACATCCATCTGGTAACATTGTCTGCTAGTTTGGTAATAGCGATGCCATAATTAAGCCTGACCGTTCCCTCCCTGTCATGGGATACCACTATGCCCAAATAGCGAATATCCGAGTCGCACCACTCCAGGGGATAGTCCAGCGGAAATCTGTGAACCGCTGCAGTGAAAGGAAAAAATTGAGATTTCCGCCAATTAATATGTATGCCAGATATACCTCCAAAAGCAACGAGCTCTCGTAGAAGCGCGTTGAGATTCGCCTGCGTATCCCTCACATACAGCGTGACATAATCCGCATATAGCGATATCCCTATTTGGCGCTGATAACAATTAAACGTGCTATGTTTATGCAATTGCCGAATTCTACAGGCCAGTGGTTCTATGGCAATAGCAAATAACAGGGGGGAAAGAGGACAGCCCTGTCTGGTCCCCCTCGTTATCGAGAGTTGGGGGGAGAGGACGCCATTCACAATCACCCTCGCCACAGGCTGAGTGTATAACAGTTTCACCCATGAAATAAAAATCCTGGGAAAGCCCATTCTACATAAGACGTCTGTAAGGTAATTCCACTCTACCGAATCAAACGCCTTCGTAGCGTCTAGAAAAATGGCGGCCACAGGGAGATCTGGGGCTATTGTTGGGATCAGAGAGAATAAAGTTCGAAGGTTATGCAAGGTCGCGCGGCCCAGTATGAAACCGGACTGATCCGGTAGCACAATGGTGGGCATAAGCAATGAGAGACGCGCTGCTAGGACCTTTGCCAATATTTTGACAACGCAGTTTAGCAGGGACAGGGGCCGGTAGGAGTCCACGTCCAAGGGACTCTTGCCAGGCTTAAGCAAAGAAGTGATTGCCACCTTCCTCATCGACCCCGGTAGTATCCCCACCTCCAGAGACTCCTCAAAGACCTCCCTGAGAACTGGAGCCATAATATCCAAATAGCATTTGTAAAACTCGGCAGGGAGCCCATCCAACCCCGTTGCCTTTCCATTATTCAATGACATAATGGCGACCCTGATTTCCTCCACCTCAAGGGGCCTACCAAGAAACGCCCTGTGATCGTCCGACAGCCAGCATAAAGCAAGATCATCTAAAAATCCTCCGTATCGAAGCTCACCCGCTTGTTGTGTAGTGTATAACTGTGTATAGTGCTGCACAAACGCCTCCTGAATCTCCGTCGCCTTCCGATAATGCCTACCATCCTGTAGGACCAGTTCCAAGACATCTGTACTAAAGCGGGGGTGTCTCGTGAGCGCAGCGAGCACCTTCCCTGGTCTCTCACCCTCACAGTACTTCCTCGCAGTCCAGTATTTCCCTCTGTGCTTGACCTCCCTTGCTGCCTCTTCCTCATAGTCTGATAATTTGTCTCTAAACTGACGTCTAAGTTCCGGGTCAGCACTGGTCTGCATTCTATTTTCTAGTTGCTTTAGATCAGCCTCTAAGCCTGAAATGGTACGAACTATAGCCTTGAGCACCCCACAACTTTTAGACATCGTGACACCACGGACCGTTACCTTAAACGCCTCCCATATCATTTCCACACTATCCACTGATACCCTATTCCTGGGGAAAAATGCCTCAATTTCCTCTCTAAGCTCTGCCTTAAATATGGGATCCAACAGGGCGGAAGGGAACAGCCTCCAGGGGGGGTCACGTCCTACGGAGCCCTGGTATCGTCAGCACAATCTTAACCGGGCTGTGATCTGAGTACGTCCTGGGGAGATGTTCTACCTCATGTATCCCTACGACAAGCCCCCTGGATAGAAAAATATAGTCCAAACGTGCACAAGTGCGAGCATGTGCCGTGAAGTGTGTGCCTTCTTTACCACCCGGATGAGCATATCTCCAGCTATCCACCAACCCCGCCTCCTCCACAATGCCCCGTAACACATCTTTAGCTTGAGTATTGTATTGGTGACTCCCATCAGATCTATCCTCCACAGCCCGCATCGCTAAGTTAAAATCACCACCCCACACAATATGCGAGGCCCCCACAGCCAAAATGTGACCCCAAAGCGTAAGAAAGAAGGCAGATGTATCAACATTTGGCGCGTAACAGTTCACACACAGCACAGTATCCAACCCAAGCCTCCCCCACAGCATCACATACCTCCCATCCGGGTCCACCCGAACTCCCAACTCCCGAAAAGAAAGTGTTTTTTTAATCAACACAACAACACCCCGTGCATATGAGGAGCATGATGAAAATTTCCTAACTGTGGCCCATTGCCTACCTAATGCGGGATCAGCTGTCTGTCGCAAATGTGTTTCCTGTAGGAGAGCAATTTGTATTGAGTGTCTATCCAGATACTGTAGCACATTCCTACATTTCCTGGCATCATTGAGGCCACGTAAATTCCAGGTCAAAATCGATATCTTATCAAGTGCTGCCTCTGGCATCACTCATGCACAATGGGTACTGTAACATAGTCATCCATTTGAGAACCTTGCCTCCCCGGCAAGGAGCAACCTGATCCTAAACCAGTATACACTCCCCCCCGCACCAGATCCACACCACATGCATCCCCGACTTCTTCCATCCCCTGAACCTGACAACCCCCGCCCAACCCCAACGAATGACTAACATGAAACAACCGCGCAATCAGTCCCAGTAACAGCGCAAATTCAAAATATATCATCAAAAGAGCAATGGCATCGTCCCCACCAATGCAACATTTACATTGTCCTCCTCCTCCCACATGACGATACCAATAGTGATCAAAAGGCACGGCACCACCCCAAGGTACGCCCAGATAGGCAAGGCCCCGTGCGGACCCAATAGAATCAAGACTTTGGTCCAAAACTTCATGCATAAGAAAAGCATAACCACAAACATCAGTACTCCAGACCACAGACAAAGTAGCCATCGCACCGCAGTGGCAGTGCATCCACCCCCCTCCCACCTGACCAACCCCAACCTGCCAGGACCGCTAGCCCTCCCCCCGCCCATCCCCCCAACCACCCAACAAAACATTAGCATTAGTAACATCCACAAGAGTGGGGTATACCCTCCGGGGCGTAGTCTAGAGGTGCACATAACCACCCCCTCACACCACGCCATGAGCCTCCTCATAGACAGTGTGTATGGACCAGGCGCAGAGGGGGGTGGGTGCCTGGAGCATATTACCCTCATCAACCAACGTTCCTCCAATAGCCCTCAGCAGCAACCAGTCGTCTGAGTCCGCTATTCTGCACATTAAGTTCCAATAGTACCAGGCCAAGAAACAAATAGGCAGTCGAGTTGGCCATCGCAGTACCAGTCCAAAAAGTACAAAGCACAGCAAACAGCCATGCAGTGAGTAGGATCAAACAGCTTCATCCGCTGAATGTGAGTCCTCCCGTCCGCCCTCATCACGTCGCCGGTCCGCAGTACGTTCCCGCCTGAGGCGCTTCACGAAATCCTCCGCTTGTTGCGGATTGGTAAAGAAATGCTGTTTCGCCTGATGCGTCACTCTCAGCTTCGCGGGATATAATAGAGCATAGTCCACCTGCATCTCTATAAGTTTCTTCTTGACAGCAAGAAATTTGCGCCGCTGCTCCTGTACCATGGGCGTGAAGTCTGGGTATATGGTGAAGTTGCCCCCGTCATAGGAGAGTGTACGGGTAGTACGGGCTGCCCGAAGAGCCGCGTCCCGGTCCCGATAGTTCAGGAGGCGCGCAATGATAGGGCGCGGTGGGGTACCCGTGGCTGGCCTCGGCCCGAGGGATCGGTGTGCCCGCTCCACAATAAACTGGGTAGAAAACGCCTCCGCACTAATCGCACCAAGTAGGATTTTCTCCACATACGTCTCCATTTTCCCCACATTTGTCGTCTCCGGTACATCCACCACGCGTATATTGTTGCACCGACTTCTGGCCTCCAACTCCTCATTCTTTGCAGCTATCACCCGTAGGATATTGTCCATTCTCGCCAGCTGTGTTGTGTGTGTAGCGGCTGTATCATCATGGTCCGAGATTCGCTGCTCCGCCACAGTTATGCGTTCCTCATGCACATCCAGTTTTTGCACCACTGCGTCCATCCGCGAAGACAGTTTATCCACTTTGTCAACGATGGTGGCAAACCCCTGCCTCATTTCCTGCATCATCTGTTGAAAGTCTGGGGTAACAGGTGGCGGAGCAGCATCCTTGACAGGCGGGGGGGACTTAGAGCTCCCAGAATCTTGTGCAAGGCGTGTACCCCTCTTGGCCGCCAGTGAATCGAAGGACAATTTAGGTTGTGTATTGTCCGGCTTGCCCATGGCACTGTGCCCGCAGTCCATCCCAGCACTCACTGGGGGCAATAAGGAAATGCGAAGCAATCACCAATCACCCCGCAACGCTATCCACAAGCTGAGTCCTCAGTACCTCAGAGGGTACGACACAGTTCACAGACGCTACAGAGTAGGCCACAGCTCCCAGGCCCTAGCACCGCTCAGACGTGTCCCAAAGGCCGCAGCACACTCCAGGACCACCAATATCAGGCACAGCCCAAGTATCAGTGGGGTACTTTCACGCCCGCACTACGTAACGCGCAGTGCGGTATCACCAGCAACATAGCTCCATAGGCAGATAGGCAGCACATCAATCCTTCTCCCCAGTCCGTGCCATAAGCAATGTGCAGGTCACAGCAGTTCCTTCAACAGTGGTGCCCAGTCCCCAAACATCAAGTATAGTAAGGCAGGCAGGCGGTAACAGGGGTCAATAGCGTAAATGTAAATGATAGTCACAGCGTAATGGCACAGCGCACATAGATCCCCGCTGCACAAACCCAGTTTATCTCCAGCAACGGGACACGCAGCGTAGTCCGCTTACCGCTGATGGCCGAAGGCCGTCTCCTCGTGTTCATGGGTCCGGTGTCACCAATGGTGCCAAAAGACACCGAGGTATTAAGGTAGCAATGCACCCGAAGGGCGCCCACAGCACAGCACACCTCCAGTATCAGAGAACCCAGGCGGGGAAGGCTTGCAAGCAGACGGGGGCACGAGCAGGTGGAAGAACCCCGCCTCGCCCTTCTATGTGATGGCCGCCTCCAATCACGGCCGCCGGTCCAGAGAGAGCCAAGTCTCCCCTCAGCCCAGGAGCACCCCACACTCCGCCTCACAGCCCCAACGGTACCTAGGCAGGATCGAAGCGCCAAGTTCAGCGTCCAGCAGCGGGTCCCGCAGCAGAGCAACACACCAGGTAAAAAGGCGGCACTGAGATTTAACAGGATCAGTGCCGCCGTTTGACCATGGTCAAGGATAGATCACAGGTGTTCCGTCATGGCCAAGAGAGCGGTCTCGGTACTATGACCAGCGCGGAAACCATGTTGTGTTTCATCCAGAATGTTATTGGAGCTCAGAACGTTGGTGAGTATAGTATGAGCATGTGATTCTGCCACCTTCGCTATCCAGGGAAGAAGAGAGATAGGCCTGAAATTTTCAGGCTTCATAGGGTCTAAATTAGGTTTTTTAAAGATGGGAGAGACCCACGCCTGTTTCCATTTCACAGGAACAATGGCGGATGAGAAAGAGGCATTAATCAGGTGGTGTAGCGGGGCCATACAGGGTAGAGAGGATTCTCTGAACTGGGCAGCTTTGAGTGGATCAGCCGGAGAGCCGGACTTAATTTTCACAGTCAATTTGCTAAATTCTTCCCAGGAAATCTCAGGAATAGCCGTCAGATCAGAGGCTAAGGCTGGTCTAATGAAAGGAGATGGACCGGGCATAGTCATGGAAGAAAAAGATTGATAAATAGCCCATATTTTCTCCACGAAGAAGGAGGCCAATTCTTCACATTGGGATTCTGACGTGGGAATAGGCGCTGGAGATTTTTTGGCACTGACTTCATGAGAATTTTGAAGATTACTTTAGCGGGGTTGGAGCTTAATTTAATCTCAGAAGCATAGTACTCCGCTCGAGCCCTGCATACAGCTCTATGATATGTTTTAAGTTCGGCTAGATAGTAAGCTTTTTTTCGGGAGCATAGTCTTTCCTCCACTTGCGCTCATACCTTTTGCATGTCTTCAGGGAAGTCAAGGTGTCATTATACTAGGGCTTAGAATCCTGTGTGCGACCCTTAATCCAGGTTGCCGGTATAAGAGGTTCAAGTGCCCGGGTGATCCAGGCACAGAATGAATCATATCTTGTCTCGACAATGACTAAAAGGGCCTAAAGGGTCCACTCCTAAGAGTGCATGGAAATCTTCAAGTCGAAACTTGCGCCACAGTCTTTTAAATACCGAACGTTGAGTATTGTTGTGTGAAGATGCAGGTGTGGGAATGGTCATTTCAACTAGGAGATGGTCGGACCAGGCCATAGGAGATGGGGTAATCACAGTGGCCATCTCAATGTTTGTAAATATGGGGTCTACCAGATGACCTCCTTTATGTGTAGGGCTTTTAACTATTTGATGGAGCAGAAATGCGGCTAAATCGGCAAGCATAGTGCGAATAGTCTGATCCTGGTCCAGACCAAAGTGGAGGTTAAGATCGCCAAAAATGCTAAAATTAGCCGATTCCACGGTAAATGCTCCAACTGCCTCTAAGAGAGCATTGTAAAAACCAGAGGCAGGTCCGGGAGGCCTAAATATTAATAGACCGGAAGCACATTCACCTCGCTCCATATTAACTTTATCAAAAAGACAGGAGTAGCTAGACCTGGTGATCACAGCGATACCACCTCCCCTAGTCGCTCTATTCGCCAAAGAAATCGAGTATTCAGAGGGTAGCGCCAGATTCGGTGTGGCCGTCATATCATCACTCAGCCAAGACTCAGTCAGAAAGAAAATATCAGGAGTTTCATCAATGATACCGTCATATATTTCCGCATGGTGTTTAGCTAATGACCTTACATTTAACTGTAGTATTTTAAGCCGATGTTGAGGGAGTATGGCAGGAGAAACAGATTAAGGCATAGGTTTAGAAAGTACAAAAGTGCTACACGGACAGCATAACGGGCCACTCAGGGGATGAAGTGGGGGAATGCTACAATGGTGAGATGGAGGTCGCAGCTTTAAGAAAACCTCTCTGGAGTAAAGATAGCTACCTGGCAGATTTTGGCGAGTGTTTCTGGTGAGAGGCGACCTACTGGCGCGGACGGGCGCAGACGGGCTTGCCATAGGCGCGCCACCAGCGCGCCGCCGGCGCTCCCGCGCCATATTGGATATAAATAGTTGCCAGGGGGCGTGTAGCAACTAGAGCGCCGACCAAAATGGCGTGCTCCCGGAAGTGAGTGGTTCCGGTCTTTGCTCTTGTCTGTGCCCTCCACATCAATCAGCCACAGGGCTGCGGTGCACCGGGGCGCAAGAGTGTATAATAAGTCAGGTTGGTGTTCAGGGTTATTCACACTATTTTTAAAACAATGACGAAATAAAATAAATCTTCCCTCCACCCACTGAACCTGAAGCCAAAATGCAGGAAATAGCCTTAACGATGTGTCCCTGTGTCACCAGGATCGAAGAACTGTGTCGTGAGATGGCAAAGGCTGCAATCGCCACAGGGGTAGTGACCTGTGACTTTGGGGAGGTTCCATACTTAATGTAGTGTAGGGTTGGTGGTGGTTTCCATGGTTCTAGGCCGTGTAGAGATGAGTTGATCCCGTAGGCAAAGAGGGGCAGGTCCCAGTCTCGTTTGCCCGTGTTGATGATTCTCCAATTTTTCTTGATGATTTTAGCCACTGAATTGGAGATAGGGTTGTGCATAGTGACACAGGTCACAGGTAGCCTCCTCTTTGGAGATGTGGTTGTTGTCTGCTGCTGTGGTCACCAGGTTGGTGATTGCTAGCTTGAGTTGATTAGAAGGGTCGCCATTGAGGCGTCTATAAATGCGGTTGTCATCGAGGACTCTCTGGCACTCCGCTCAGTAAGCCTCGGTGTCTTGTATCTCAATCCCACCGCCTTTGTCGGTGGGTTTAATGGTAATGTTGTCGTTGTCTCGGAGGGTTTTCAGTGCTGCCCGTTCTTCTTTTGATAGGTTATTATAAGTCTCTGATTGATTGGTTTTCTCTACTTCATTGTAGACGGCCTGCTCGAAGGCAATGATCTCTACAGGTATACTGGAAGGTGGAGGTGATAGAGCGCGCAGTTCACCCGGGTCACTGGATTTCCTGATTCTCACACGCACTGGGCCCTGGCGTGCACATTCAAACCAATGACTCGCGTTTGGCGTGAACCGGGTGAGATTATACACGCTACTATGAGTAATTCGGGGCTGACTTCTCACCACTGCTAATCATGTACCCGACTTACCACGGGCAATTACTCCAGATAGATCAGGAGCTAGCAGGGAATAGGTTTTTTAAGGATGGGAGAGACCCACGCCTGTTTCCATTTCACCGGAACAATGGCGGATGAGAAAGAGGCATTAATCAGCTGGTGTAGCGGGCCATACAGGACAGAGAGGATTCTCTGAACTAGGCAGCTTTGAGTGGATCAGCCGGAGAGCCGGACTTCATTTTCACAGTCAATGTGCTAAATTCTTCCCAGGAAATCTCAGGAATAGCCGTCAGATTAGAGGCTAAATCTGGTTTAATGAAAGGAGATGGACCGGGCATAGTCATGGAAGAAAAAGATTGATAAATAGCCCGTATTTTCTCCACGAAGAAGGAGGCCAATTCTTCACATTGGGATTCTGACGTGGGAATAGGCGCTGGAGATTTTTTGGCACTGAGATCTTTGAGAATTTTGAAGATGACTTTAGCGGGGTTGGAGCTCAATTTAATCTCAGAAGCCTAGTTCTCCGCTCGAGCCCTGCATACAGCTCTATGATATGTTTTAGGTTCGGCTAGAAAGTAAGCTTTTTTTTCGGGAGCATAGTCTTTCCTCCACTTGCGCTCATACCTTTTGCATGTCTTCAGGGAAGTCAAGGTGTCAATATACCAGGGGTTAGAATCCTGTGTGCGACCCTTAATCCAGGTTGCCGGTGTAAGAGTGTCAAGTTCCCCGGGTGATCCAGGCACAGAATTAATCATATCCTAGCAGGGAATAGGCGACAGGGGTCCTGAAAGAAAAATACACTTTATAACCCAAAGTACATTGTCCACATTATAATCCGCAAATGACCACAGACACCTGATGGGGTTAAGAAAGTTTATCTAATGATTCAAAAAATATATGTCAGGATAAGCAAGATACAAAATAGTACATCAAGCATTAGGATCACAACCAAAATATAACTATGAATTAAAGCAAGGACCATTGAGACTAAGGGGACATTGAAAGATATGAGTATTTAGGAAACGTGCAATTCAACATGTGCCTGAACAGAACAAGGGACCTGAAGTGTATACTTGAACTAAACTACTTATACTATTCTTTCTACATCCACTGCAAACATGCTAAAGGGGGGAAAAATCGGGGACACACTAATAAAATACGACAGTTTGTTACTTTCCTAAAGGTGGGGAGACAAGTGGAACAATTCTAATAAACAATTGCATATAATTTGTATTTCAAGGAGATAGGGCAATATCATAGGTAAAAGTGCTTTATTTAAGAAAGTGAGAGAAAGATTGGAAGACGCAAACCCACAGGTTGATAATTACCTAATTTAGAGTGAAGACTAACCCTGGCCACGGGTCAGTTGGGAAGGACGGGGACAAGGACCCTCAGAAAAGGAATGCCAGAATGCGAGCAGGTACAGCTCACGGACAGTCAGGACAGGATACCCCTCAGGATTAGGTTCAGGACTGGGCTCACCAAGGCACGACCAACACCCACAGCTTCGGAAGCAACGCCTGCGTTACTCCTTTCTGCAAGTAATCTACCAGTAACCCCGATTGGGTTTTCGAATTTCCCAGCAAAGTGCTCCGCCAGCCCTAAAGACTATTTCCACCCCTAGGAGTTTGTGGAAAGTATGGACAGAGTGCTCCGCAGCACTCAAGATTGGATCACCTATAGAGTTCGTAGGGTCAGTGACAGGTCTGCTACTCGGACAAGTCGGACAATTTTCCTAAGCTAAACTAGGGCAGTTATACTGTTTGGGGACCCTTAGACCACCCACCAATGTTGCAAGTGACAATTTCGCACGTTATGATTGGTCAGAAGAGGTGACTTGGACATTGTCGCCTCCTAGAATTCAGAGTTCACATCATATATATTTAATTTTGCTTATCCGCCCCTTGGGTTCACGTTCCCATCCATAGGAATACAGTAGAAATTGCGGGAGTACAAGGTATAGCAACAATGTCTCTGCGTTTCAAGGTGATTTTCATCGTCTTGTGCTGGGTTCTCAGGCGCATTGGGCTTCAGGAGCCAGCTGGCTTATTTCAGCTTCTGCGCAGTAGAGTTTCTCCCAGGTCACATGGCAATACTCAGAGGTGCCTCATCATGGCGCCGGTTATGTATTTTCCAACCCCCAGAGACGCGATACATGAAAAGTAAGCGAGAACAAATTAGAATCACATATAAAATGATCACACTGTATACCATGCTAAAATTAAACACACCCCTTACTTTATAACTTCTATAGTATTAAAGTTTAGTGCGAAAAGACAGATAGGCTAAAGCAGCAGTGGCAAGCGTAGAGCGTGATGAGAGACAAGCGGCCATGTTTGCAACAGTGCGCATGAGCACAGATTCCCTCCAGAATGCGAGGGCGTCACATCAAATGGGTATGACCGACGCATGCGCAGACTGAATTTCAGCGAAGCAGCCATTTCTTCTAGTGCAAGCTTTGTTAGTATGAAAAGACACACAGGCAAGCCTCTTGGGGACACCCACGTGTTGGGAGAAATGCAAAAATAAATGACGAACAGTTGGATTAATATGATTATACATTAAACGAGGTTCATGAGTGTGAGCAAGTCGCTTTACGTGCGAATCCTTGCTCCATCAATCCCCTCTTTGATGATATTTACTATCATCACTACAAAGGAAACAGATGCCAACTCTCATTCTTCCATATCATTCATTTCAATTTCGACGAACTTATTATTTATTTTTCTTTCAGCTTCTCTATGAGAGTGGTGATTCTTCACCTTTTTGTAAATTTCATTCCTTAATTCTTCTAATTCTAATTCATCAATGTTTCTCTTCACTCCTCTCTTATTTACAGTTTTTCTTTTGCACTTTTGACATTTACAGCAGATGAAAATTATCAACACAATCACACCTATTCCAAATATTGGCATCAGTATTTTCCACAGGATGTTTCTACCTAGGTTAGAAAACCAACTACCTATGGAGGAGAGACCTCCAGTCAGTCTCGTCCAGGCACTGTCAACCTCTAATGGTTTGAGCTCTTTTTCCAAATTAGTAATGTTCTTCACATATTGTTTTAATTCGATACTTTTGTCCGGAATGTAGGTGCAACAATGTTGCGCCTTCAGCATTCTACAGACTCCGCCCTCTTTTGCCAATAAGGTGTCAAGAGCAAGGCGATTTTGCAAAACCATTGATCTGATCGCAACCATCTCAGTATTGACCAGCAGGAATCCAGCAGCAGTGTCAGTAGATAACCGATCCACCACTGTAGACAATTTGCAGATTTTATGAGTGTCCAGAACTACCCCCATTCCAGGTATCAGTGCACTAAAGATATCACCTATAATTTCACCTACACTTTCACGTTTACTACGCACTAAGCCATTAGTTTCTTCATCATTGCTTCCAGCAGCATTATTCACTTGGTATATCTTCGGGAAAACAATGCCAAAGTAGCAGCTTCCATACCAGTGATCCGGCAATTTGAAATAAGCCTTGTTCCCATATATATAATATATTCCGGGAAACACAGGTTCTGACCCGTTTTTAAAACCCCAACCTCCAATTACCTTATAATTATGTTCACACTCGCTGGAACCAATGAATACATTGTTATAATATTCTGTCTTTTCCCTATGCAGACAAAGTTTTCCTTTCCGTTCAAAATCCAGCAACAAAGCAGGATTAGCTTCGCCTTGTGAGGTGTTATCCATGTGCTCAGCCCACCTAGGGACTCTATCCTTTTCATCGCTTGCTTTCTTCTGAAACTTTTCTCTTCTTCTATCTGCCATTTTTATGAACATCTTTTCCTGTTCTTGCAGAGAACAGGTCAGATTAGCTTGTCTTGCTTCGTCTAAATCTATGTTACCTATAGTCAGGAAGTATTCTCCCATATAACGAGTTACGTCACTTTTAATATGTACAAGGTTCAGGTGTCCTCTAATAGGAAGCTCAGAAAAGACTATGTCAGCATTTGAATAGTAGTACTGTAAAGTGCTTCTATAAAACAAGCTAGCTAATATACTACAAGAAATTCCATAGGTTAGGGGTAAGTGGTGATATGTCACACCTTCAGCTACAGAGGTAGGTAGCTTCATGCAGACATAACAGTCTTCTATTTCCATAGCTTCTACATAATGCACTAACAAGTTAGCAAAAACATTTAAATGCGTCCTGTTTCTCATCTTGTGAAAGTGCAGTTCACCCTCATCTGATGTTTCTAAATTCTGTCGTGCTTGTCTTTGCCTATCTAGAGTGTCATGTCGTCCTAAGCTCCGTGGAGTTTCTGCAGTCCGTGCAACGTCTGTGTCTAGTATTTCAGGTTCAGTAGGGGACAGGTTAGGATTTTTACTTATCATAAAAGGTAAAAAAACGGTTAATCCTATCCACATTACTATTAGCATTGCTATACTACACAAGCATATCTTACAGCAAGTTTTAAAACACCCACATCTGGATCTCCCAGCTACGCTTGAATCAGACATTTTAGCTTACAGGTGGCTTTTGCAACCCCTCTTCTTCTCTTTATGCTAGGCTTCGCTCTGTTTTGTCTCAAGGAGGGTCTTCGTCCGAACTCTGATCAGTGACGGACTCCTCGTCACTTTTCCCACTGTGATGGGGCTCATCAATTTCTTCCAGCACCAGGTATGTCCATTCGGGGCTCCGATACAGTTTGTTCTGTTTCTTCAATCTGTCACTTTTTCTCAGAAACTTGCCTCGGGCTGGTTTTCGTTCACTTTCAGCCCTTTCACGGTCTTTCAGTTTCTCTTCGACTGTTTTTATTCGGAGTCTTAGCCTTTTGACGTACCTGGGTGTACTTTTGTTTCTGCAACTCTTAGTAGTTGAGGACACTTGACCTTCCTCGTGCACTCTCTTATTTTTCTTCTGGTGCTTGACAGAGTCTATTTCCCTCCCTGTGAGGAAATATAATTTTTGATCAAGTAGTGTTCCCCAACGCGTACCCCACCGTCTCCATGTACTAGCTTGAAGTGCATGTAATTTCCCTCCTGTGCCAGCTATGAAGACGCAAATACATTTGCGTCCATCTTTAACATGTTCTCTTTCAGATCCGCCATGAACGGATTGAATATTCAGTTCCTATATATATGCCATGCCACCGTCTTTTTGTGGTATACTTTACACGTTTTTCAGCTCTGGCGAAGCAGGCCCTGATTCTGCCATCGAGCCTCTTTTTCCTGCCTTCTGACTCTGAGGGCCTCAGCCCAGGCTGCCCCCAGCCCAGGCTGCCTCTGTATCAGTGACCCCTGCCTTACTCCTTGCGCGGCTCACGGCGCATAGCCCAGCCTTCTGCCTGCCAAGACTGTATTCAACCTTCGAATTATCTGCTCCACTCCTCGAAAATACATTCCTGTCTCGTAGCTCAAGTAAACATCCTCCCAGCTGCAGGAGCAATGGGCCCGGCCTTTCTGTCTCCGTGCAAGTAATTCATAGACTCCGTTGCCATGGTAGGCCCATGCCCCCTCACCTCGCATGCAGACACGTAGACACATATACACGCACTTACAACCAGTATAGAGTAGCCTCCGTCCGAGAGACCTTTTCCCTTCCAGATACTACAGTTCCTTAAACATAAGATATCAGATACGATTTGGGATTAGGTTGATCTGACATCCCAGACTTATGTCTACACTTGTAGGGCTAAATGTCAAGTCCCCTTCACCCTCCAGTTACACGTCAGACACACGTCAAGCTGCTGCGCACGTATCTCTGCCATGCATTTCTGCTGACATTGCAGGATTCTCTTATGGATCCACCTATTTGTGACCTCATGATAAATGACGTTTCTAGTACACGCCTTTCTGCACGCCTATTGCAACGCCTTTTCCTGCTACGTGTGAATATTTTATCTCTCTTTTCAGCTGTTACGCCTACTGCATATTCCTTTACTGTAATGTATTGACTATATATATGAATAACTGTCAATAAAATGTTGTCTGTCAGTCCCTTCCCGAACCTATGTGGTGACGGAATGGTATGCCACCTTGGCTCGAGCCAATTACCCAATTCCTTTTTAAGGAATAAAACCCTTTTGAGTAAACCTCAATATCCCGGATTTTGCCTCTTATTTATCTGAGTTATTCCTATTGATTTTACCGTATAAATTAAGCATAGGTAATTAATTTTACCACAGAACTGGCGCCCGAATAGGGACCCCTCCCCCATCTCACGCGCCGGCGGTGCGTTGCAGGCCTGGCCCCCTGCCACAGCCGGACGGACAATTACGCGTACCCGCAGGATTTCCTGTATCTCCCTCAGGCCAACGGAGGTGACTGAGGCTGCGATCGACACCCAGACGAGGCGGTGAGGAGTGCGGAGGATCCCGACCAGAGCCTAGCTGAGAGAGCAAGATCCGAGGTATACGGAGGCCCACCAGGTTCCGAAGTTCCGAAGTATCTGCGTCACGAGTCGAGTCCGAATCCAGTCTGAGTCTAGTCCAGTCCAGGGTTTCCGAGGCCTTCTGTTTCCGTGCTTCCTGGTGAGTACCGTTGCTAGGGACGCATCCAGACGTGCGCATTAGTTTGTGCCGGTCAAGACGGGTTTGGGTACACATGCCTGGTCTGCACTGTTTAGCAGTGTATCTGTACTGTTTAGCAGTATATCTAGTTTGCATCTGTATACGGTGTATCTGTACTGTTTAGCAGTACATCCTGTTTTCACGTGGTTAGTAGGTTTTCATTATAATCAATGTGGTTCGTTTTTGAAATGTTTTAATGTGTCATTCAAATGTCGTGGTATGAGTGAATGTTCGATTTTCGATTTTCTTTATTTATTTTAGATTTATGTTCGATTTTCTTTATTGTGTTCAATCGTGTTCATGTTCAGTGTGTTCATATCTGAGTAAGAACCACGTAGCCAGATTTCAGAATGCCGTTGTTCTCCAAATTAAGACAAATAAAAACCCGAAAAGGGGTTCTAGAAGAAGCTGTTCCCATTCCACCTAGGGACACTCCAGGGTACTTTATGTACCATAAACATGGCCTAGATGCCGTTTTATTTCTCGACTTATGGGTGGACTACACTAAAGAACTATCAGAGAATCAGAGATGGCCCGCTGCTGGGACATGGGATGCAGATTGCATCATGAGAGTAGAAGAAGCATTATGGAAAAAGAAAGCCAGACAGTCACAGAAAGATGCCATTGAGTTATGGCGTAAAGAATCGCATAGGCGCACAGAAAAAGCACACAGACTAGAAGAGAAGAGTAAGGAGGAGTCCGAAAAGACCCTAGAAAACGTATTAGTTGAGGAAGGTGTCCGAGTAAAATTAGAACAAGTAGACAGACAGCGAAACACACTCATGAATGGCATGTACCCCCTCTTGACTGAGGGCTTGCCTAAGGCCTCTCCGGAAGTACCGAACGACCTACCACCCCCATTGCTCCCGACTAAAAAGCACCAGAAAACAGCAAAGGACATTTTCCTTTCTTCCTATCTAGACGATGTAGCTCCCGCATATGTTAATACCGCACTGCCACGAGTGCCTGCGCCTAACGGCCAGGATGATCATTCCCTACCTCCCCGACAAGCTACTCCTCCTCGGATTCCTCCTGGTCTTCCAGCCCTCCTTCCACCTCTTACTGGACCTGTTCCCCTTGATACGAACCCAACAAACCCCTTCGGAGCCGGCGCCTCAGGTGGCGCGTCCGGAGGAGCGACAGGTTTCCAGACCCCGCCACCTACTCATCGCATGACCTTTAGAGAACAAGCACAACAGCGAACACCTAGAGTAGATATTGCAATTTATGGAGATCGCCTTGCAGACTGTAGATATGATCCAGTACCCGGAAAAAAGAATGACGAGAGAATGTTACTCGCATCAGTACGTTTACGGCGCGTCACGAACTTCCTATTAACACTACCTGGAATGATAGATCACCTAGATCGAATATATAGGTTTGTCCAGACAGGAGTAGGGCCTGAAAGTATTAAGGAGGCCATGGCCTATCAGAAAGTGGATACTAAAGCCAAGATATTACGGTTTCTTATAAACTGTTTAATAAGAGAAGTGGATAGGCCGGGTATGAACCCGGACGACGTAAAAGCACTCCACAGGTGGGGTCAGAATATAGCAGATGGGCACCATGATAAAGAGGCCTGTGTAGATAATATGTACCGAAGAATCAGAACTGCAATAAATAAGATGCATGAGAGAAGACAGCCCGCACCGGAAGTAGATTCAGACAAACATGAATCCTCAGAGGAGGAAGCAGAGGAGGAAGCCGAGACACCAGAGCACACACAGTTGCCGGCCAGAGAAATGATAGCTTATGTAGGTAAAGGAAGACCATATAATAATTCGATGCGCCCAGTGCGCCCAGAAAGTAAAAGGATTTTCCAGGAAGCCATGTGTAATCCGAGAACCCCCGAACACTTATTCCAAGCCACTGATAGAATACTTCAAGAACAAATGGGGTACCATGTACTCGATTCTATGGATGAACAAGAATTAGCCAGGTCAGCCGTGCAATGGGCTGACAATTCTGAGAAATATAGTGATGATGCGTTAGCACATACGTTTTTGAACTTGACACCGAGTGAACAGCGTTTAGCTGGTACATACATGATACAACACCTGCTTTTATTGTATAAAAGCCAACATTCTGATCCAGGCCCTCTGCCTGATATATTAATAGAATTGCTCACGAACAGATGGAGAGGTCTAGGTACCGATCTAATTAAAATAATTCTAGAACATCGTCACAAGTATAGTACTTTCTTATGTCCGCAGATCGACTCAGCACCTGTTATGGAAAGAAAAATGTATTACATGGACAGACAGAATCCGTTGCGAGAAGTGCACCCAGTACAGAATGCAGACAGCACGCTTAGACGCGTGTTTGTGTATACACCCATAACTAAAATTGAATTATTGGAAATGAAGAAATTAGTACCCAGTCACGACAAAGATCCCGCAGGTTTTCACCGTGAAATAAAGGATATGTTATTAATGGGCGATTACACTTTTCCCGACCTTATGAAAATATTGAAAGTATTACTACCTCCAGGCATATACGAGAAACTCAAAGAAAAAGAGTGGGAGGTGGGAGACGCAAAGATTGATTGGGCTGGATTACAAAATGAAGAAGATACTCGAATTCCAGGCCTAGGGCTTGGGGATAAAGTTAAGGCGTTACCAGGTTTATTAGTACAAGTATTGCCACGTTTATTGAGTACGAAAAAGGAAGATTGGGGTGCAATTTCAGCATGCAAACAGAAACCTGATGAAGACACTAGTGATTTCTATACACGATTTGAGAAATGTTTTGGTATTAATAGCGGTCTGAAAGCAAGTAGCGAGTCATATCCACATCTTTTTGTAACGAAATTGGTCGAGAATTCCCTGCCCCAGGTTAAGAACAGAGTATTGAAAGTAGAAAGCACTTGGCAAGCTAATACTCCTTCACAAATGTTACAAATGTTACAATACCATCAGAATAGACTTAGAGAAGAACAAGAACACGAACAAAGGCGTATGAAAGATACAAAAATGAAAATGTTAGTTGCTCAGTCGGTTCCTGCCGACGGTCAGAAAAAGGGTGCGACCCAACCCAGTAATTCGACAGTTCCTGTTAAGGGTATATGTAATTATTGTAAACAGCCAGGTCATTATATAAACGATTGTGCAGTTCTGAAACATAATATCGCCACGGGTAAGACCAAGGAGAGACCGCGTCCTCCTAGACAAGATCAGAGTCTACAACAAGTACCCCAGAATATACAACATATTCCACCCATGCCAGCCTCTTCACAGACCGTAGCGATACCCCAACAACAGCCCATTACCGCAACACAAAACACAACACAGCAGATGTACCAGTATGCACAGAATGATTACCCCGATTACCAGCGATACACATGAAACAGCCTAGAGAGGGAGTTTCGCTTGCCTCTTATTGAGGTTCCTGTAGATCAAAATGGTCCTTATGTACACAGTCAAGTATTAGGAAAAGACAGAAAGTTTCTCATTGATACAGGGGCAAGCAGAACCACAATAAGCCACAACGAAGTACCAGGGGCACCCTTCTCAGGCTCACAGAACGTGTCCCTTGGATTTTCAGGAAAACCCATTATTAATGAAGTATCACAACCCCTCCCTCTTGCAGTTGGTCCTTTGACACGGACTACAGATTTATTGCTTACGAAATCATGCCCAGAAAACCTGTTAGGCATAAAGACATTGAAAGCTCTAGGAGCTATTATATGCTGTTCTCCGGAAGGAGTACGATTGTTTTTGCGAGATTTCAAAGGTCATTACGTATTGAGGGACATGGATCACCGGCTACAGAATGTCCCTGCACATTTGTGGGCGCAGGGCCCCACTGATGTAGGTTGTATGCACATTACACCATATCGAGTCACACTCAAGGCAGGAGTGGTATTACCACGAATTCGACAATATAAGTTACCCCCAGATGCTGTAGTGGCTTTACTGAGAATCATTGACGAGCTCATTGCACAAGGAGTGGTTGTGGAAACTGACTCCAATGTGTGTAATTCTCCTATCATTCCTGTTCTTAAACGTACTGACCCAAATGCTCCACCTGTTTATCGATTAGTTATTGATCTGCGCGAATTGAATAAATGTATTGTACCACAGTATCCCGTGGTCCCAGATATCTCCTCATTACTGACAGCTATTGATTCAGAAGCGACGTTCTTCACTGTGATTGACCTCAAGAACGCCTTTTTCAGTGTCCCAATCGATCCGGAAAGCCAATATTTGTTCGGATTTAGTTTAAATGGACGATCTTTCAAATTTGCCCGCGCACCTCAAGGATTCACAGAAAGCCCCAGCATTTATAGTCAAGCATTGAAAAAACAACTCGACAGTATCCACATGCCAGTTCACACTGCCCTGCTTCAGTATGTCGATGATCTGCTGATCACCGCTCGAAGCGAACCCGAATGTGAAAATACCTCACTGACTGTTTTAAACTTCCTGGCTGACAAGGGGCACAAGGTGTCCCCTTCGAAGCTACAATTCTGTGTTCAGCAAGTTGTGTATCTGGGTCACTTGCTGTCCAAAGTGGGGAGGCAGCTCACTCCTGATCGCATTCAGTTAATTGTAAATATGGCACCACCCAGAACACAAAAGGAAGTACGGGCTTTTATAGGCCTCACTTCATACTGCAGACAATGGATTCCTCAATATGCATTTCTAGCGAAACCACTCATTCAGTTGACGACACAGGAGGCAGCGACTTCGACTGTCCTCCCTTGGACTCAGGAACATACACAAGCTTTTGAAGACTTGAAGAAAGCCTTATGTCAAGCACCTGTTTTAGCAACACCATGTTACAGTAAGCCTTTTACACTTTTTGTCACAGAACGTGAAGGTACTGCCTTGTCAGTCCTCACTCAGGAACAAGCAGGTTCACACAAACCATGTGCTTACTTTTCTAGCACATTAGATCCAGTAGCCCAGGCCCTTCCGGCGTGTTTGAAATCAGTTGCAGCAACAGCTTTAGCAATCAGACAGAGTGATTCCATTGTGTTAGGACATCCATTGACAGTACAGGTTCCACATTCCGTGGAAGTCCTTTTAAATCGAACTCAGACCCAACACCTGACCATAGCAAGATTGACAGGTTACGAACTGACATTGTTTCAACCACACATTGAAATCAGACGCTGCAGCACATTAAATCCTGCCACGTTATTGCCACTAAATGGAGTAGATCCATTGGCACATGATTGTATTGAAGTCATTACTATTACAACAAAACCCAGACAAGACTTGACAGATGTTCCGTTACCAGATCCAGACCTGACACTTTATGTGGACGGTTCATGTATGAGAACAAGGACAGGTGAATTAGTGGCAGCCTACGCTGTCACGACAGACACCGAAGTTATTGAAACCAATTGTATTGACACTTTGTCAGCTCAAGCAGCAGAGCTTATCGCTCTGACACAAGCATGTATTCAAGCCAGAAATAAGAAAGTCAACATATACACTGATTCACGTTATGCATTCGGAGTCGTTCACGACTTTGGAGTCCTCTGGCGAGAGAGAGGTTACTTGACTTCTCACGGTGCCAACATCCAACATGGTCCCCTCATTCAAGCTCTGTTAGATGCGATACATCTACCTACTGCAATCTCTATCATGAAATGCAAGGCACATACAAAGGTTACCGATACCATCTCCCAGGGTAACGACCTGGCAGACCGAACAGCAAAGCAAACTGCTCAAAACCGAACTCATGTAACTGACCAGACACAAATAGTTGTACCATCACACTGTATGACAGTTAGGGATCCCGCACATGATGTGATTGACATACAGACACATGCTACACCAGATGAAATTAAGGAATGGACTAAACTAGGAGGGATCCAAACAGACCAGGGGTGGATGACGAAGGGAAAATCTACATGGTTTCTCCCCGACTCTATGGTTCAAGTCATCATTAACACGATACATAGTCCCGCACACCTAGGAGAGAAAGCAATGCTAGACAGTATTCAGCACATATGGTCCAATAAAAACTTACGAGCAGCAGCCAAACAGAAAGTGCGTACTTGCATGATTTGTGGTCAGTTCAATCCAGGTAAAAGCATCCCCGTAGAACAAGGTGGATTTCAGCCTCCCGAACACCCTTTTGAAATCCTCCAGATGGATTATATCCAGATGGAACGTTGTCGAGGATTCAAGTATGTCCTCGTAGTCGTATGTGCTCTTTCCCGATGGACAGAAGCATACCCAGTTCCCGATTACACTGCTCCGACCACTGCCAAGCAGCTGGTTCGTGAATATTTCCCACGGTATGGTTTGCCCCGTATCGTATACTCAGATAATGGCCAGCCATTCTCATCCGAACTCGTGAAACACATTACACTCCTGTTAGGCTATCAGTGGAAGTTCCATTGTGTCCGGCATCCCGAGGCAGCAGGTCTCGTGGAGCGCCATAATCAGACTCTAAAAATCCGACTTTCCAAGATCTGTAGAGAGAAGGGTGTTGATTGGATAGTTGCTTTGCCGGTCGCCCTCTTCTATATGAGGATGGTGGCCCATTCTCGAACTGGGCTATCCCCGTACGAAGTGGTCTTTGGCAGACCACCGAATATGTGGGGGACGCCTATTCCACGTAAAATAACAGATGTTGATTGTCTTATGCTGACAGATTACCTTGCTTCCTTGATGTCTGCACTACAATCTTGTCGTTCACAGGTAGCTGCAGCCTTTCCCGACAACACCGAGGTGAAACCCCACGAGGTGGTCCCGGGTGACTTCGTCTTCGTGCGCAACTTTGATCGGAGAAGCCCATTGGAGCCCCGCTGGCAAACCCCGAAATTGGTTCTGCTTACAACGAGGACAGCGGTCAAAGTAGAGGGCAGGAAGGGGTGGCTGCATTCCAGCCACGTGAAAAAATATTACGGACTTCCTTCGGACTTGGACTCTAAGCCCTGCCCTCCTACACGAACTGATTCAAAACTCCCTTTGGTTGAGAAAACCGCTTCTGAAGAATACAGATTAAAACTACGATCTAGCAAGTCAGACAGTTTAATTGTTTAAGTCCTCCCCTAGGTGAATCGGTTAAATTAGTTTCTGACATGTATCCCCTAGATCGAGATAGAGAGAGAGATAGACAAAGACAACTTAAGAAAAGTGCTTATTGTAAATCACTTCGTAGTCACTGCATAGTGACGCTACTTATTATGTTTTTTTTAAGTCTTCTAATTATTACTGCTAGTATTGTATTGCACATATACTACCCTATATTCAGGCGTGCACAATCTGCTTATAACGTCACTGCTGAACATTCTTTTAGTGAATTACCCCCTCACGAATTGTCCTACAGACTTGCGTTGCGCAATAACACTTTCATTAGTATGTTACATCACTCCCATCAGACAACCAATGCTACAAATTGTTGGATATGTGGTCGACTCCCTCCCTACCAAGAAAACAAAGGAGTTCTGCCCCTTTTTCCGTACCCGTTCACTCACAATGGTACCTGTGGTGCATGGTTTAAATTGCTTAATTCCCTAGTTTCTGATGCTGCTGTATACGAAGGTAACTGGGTTTGGGGAAACCTGAACTTAGTCTTGCTTAAAGTTTGCTACCCTGACAAGGAGGGACTTCCCGTAGAGACTGGAACTGATCTAGAAAACGAAGTGTATGGATTAGGTAATTACACAGTTACTTTCATGATTCTGACTGTCGAATCCGAAGCTGCTCCTGTTCTGCCTGCTATGGCAGTATTACCAGTTACAGGTGAACTATGTGTTCGAAAAAATGGTTCCGTACACTTAGGTCATAGTAAATGTACTACTGTGGTCGATTTCAGTGATCATGGTAAATCCACGTTTAGGGCTTTACGTCATTCCTATTTTGTTTGTGGCCATACTGCATATGTCCGCTTGCCTCTAGATTGGGATGGTACCTGTTACATTGCATTCCTTCTGCCACCTGTTTTCCTAGCCCCTCCTGACTACCATAGAAATACTAATCTGGTAAACCATAGACTCCGAAGAGATCTCCCGCTTGTCGATTATACTGAAACGGCATGGGAACAATATACAGATTTTAATAAAGGTTTCTTCCCCTACCTAGGTACTGTTTCTAATAGTAAACTGATGCGTAGATTAACCAGAACTCTCGAAGCAGTAGTGCTTGAGACCACTTCAGCTCTAGGTAACTTAACGGAGGAACAGTCCGCCATGCGGGTTGTTGTTCTTCAAAATCGTCTCGTTATTGACGTCATCTTGGCAGATAGGGGTGGAGCTTGTAAGGTCATCGGGTCAAGTTGCTGTGTTTTCATTCCAAATAACTCGCCAACTGTGTACAAAGCTATCACACGTCTCCATAAAATTGCAAGTTTAATACACCAGACTCCAGGCACCTGGACTTGGTCCGGATGGTTCTGGACAACGTTAACTGCTTGGGGGTGGAAGATCCTATCCCTCCTAGGTATTGGCCTTCTCATAGTATTCAGTTGTTGCCTGCGTCTACAATGTGGACCGGCGATTTGCGGCCTGTGTGCCACTTCATGCATTCCGCATCCAAATTCCCATTCAAAAAGCGAAAAGAAGAAAGAAGAGCAAATGATGTTACGTGAACAGATTGATCAATTGATGAGAATCGATGTATCATGAAGGGTCCGTGGGGAACAAGGAGGGAATGAGGAAATATAATTTTTGATCAAGTAGTGTTCCCCAACGCGTACCCCACCGTCTCCATGTACTAGCTTGAAGTGCATGTAATTTCCCTCCTGTGCCAGCTATGAAGACGCAAATACATTTGCGTCCATCTTTAACATGTTCTCTTTCAGATCCGCCATGAACGGATTGAATATTCAGTTCCTATATATATGCCATGCCACCGTCTTTTTGTGGTATACTTTACACGTTTTTCAGCTCTGGCGAAGCAGGCCCTGATTCTGCCATCGAGCCTCTTTTTCCTGCCTTCTGACTCTGAGGGCCTCAGCCCAGGCTGCCCCCAGCCCAGGCTGCCTCTGTATCAGTGACCCCTGCCTTACTCCTTGCGCGGCTCACGGCGCATAGCCCAGCCTTCTGCCTGCCAAAACTGTATTCAACCTTCGAATTATCTGCTCCACTCCTCGAAAATACATTCCTGTCTCGTAGCTCAAGTAAACATCCTCCCAGCTGCAGGAGCAATGGGCCCGGCCTTTCTGTCTCCGTGCAAGTAATTCATAGACTCCGTTGCCATGGTAGGCCCATGCCCCCTCACCTCGCATGCAGACACGTAGACACGTAGACACATATACACGCACTTACAACCAGTATAGAGTAGCCTCCGTCCGAGAGACCTTTTCCCTTCCAGATACTACAGTTCCTTAAACATAAGATATCAGATACGATTTGGGATTAGGTTGATCTGACATCCCAGACTTATGTCTACACTTGTAGGCCTAAATGTCAAGTCCCCTTCACCCTCCAGTTACACGTCAGACACACGTCAAGCTGCTGCGCACGCATCTCTGCCATGTATTTCTGCTGACATTGCAGGATTCTCTTATGGATCCACCTATTTGTGACCTCATGATAAATGACGTTTCTAGTACACGCCTTTCTGCACGCCTATTGCAACGCCTTTTCCTGCTACGTGTGAATATTTTATCTCTCTTTTCAGCTGTTACGCCTACTGCATATTCCTTTACTGTAATGTATTGACTATATATATGAATAACTGTCAATAAAATTTTGTCTGTCAGTCCCTTCCCGAACCTATGTGGTGACGGAATGGTATGCCACCTTGGCTCGAGCCAATTACCCAATTCCTTTTTAAGGAATAAAACCCTTTTGAGTAAACCTCAATATCCCGGATTTTGCCTCTTATTTATCTGAGTTATTCTTATTGATTTTACCGTATAAATTAAGCATAGGTAATTAATTTTCCCACACCTGTCTGACTAGTTCCAGGTCTTTCATCTATTTCTTCTGCCTGGTCCTCTAGCTGGTCCTGTTCAGGTTCGCTTTGTAGGTTTTCTTTGCTGTTAGGTGAACTGGAGTCTGATTCCTGAACACGTTCATCTATTTCTATCTGCTCTGGTTCATGCACTTCGTTCTCTTCACTGTCTTCCGCATGAACCTCAGCCCTTACCACTATCTGTCCGTTTCCAGACTCCGGAGTTTCAGGTGGAGCGTTGACGTCTTGATCTGTCCCTACTTGGCCTATTTCCTGATCAGGTGTGATGTGTGTCTGGTTGACCTGACCTTCTTCTTCTAGTTCTGTCTCACCTGGACTATCCCACTCACTGTCTAGGTAGGAATATTTCCTGGTTCGTATTGGATCATGAACCTGGTCATCGGCGGGGTACCACTCAACGTCTCGACTTGTGCTCGGCAGTTCGATGTCAGCGAGATCCGGACTCTCCTCGGGAGTCTCCTCAGCGGTGCAGCGGTGCTGCCTTCAGCTTCAGTTGCGTTTTCTCCGGTTACCCGCTTTGTGTGGCTGGCATGGATCCACTTCGGCACACCAGCGCACTTTACAGCAGTAGTGGTGACAAGAATCACTTGTCTCGGCTTTCCCCACTTTGGTCCAAGGCAACTCTTCCGGGTGTGTTTCTTTAACACCACCCAATCGCCTGGTCGTAGCTTATGTGCTGGAGTCTTGGGCCAGTCGTCTTCTGTCTCTCCAATCTGGTGGGAGATAGAACGCACTTGGTCACCCAGCTGCTTGCAGTATTCTAGCACCAAATCATCAGTAATGCTTAGCAGTTTGTGTCCAGGTACCCATGCTTGTCGCATCACTCTCCCCATTAGTACTTCATGGGGGCTCAGACCTGTTTTTCGATTTGGAATACTTCTCAGACTCATCAGCACAAGGGGCAAAGCGTCTGTCCATTTCATTTTGGTGGAATCACACATCTTCGCCAGCCTGGACTTTAGCGTGCCATTTATCTGTTCAACCACCCCAGATGCCTCGGGATGGTAGGCACAGTGCAGTCTTTGCTTCATTTTAAAAGCCTGACAGAGCTCTAGCAATAGCTTTGCTGTAGTTAGGGCATCATTTTTCTTCGCTGGGTAAGCCTCCACCCACCGGGAAAACAGACAAACTATGACCAGGATATATCTATACCCCTTACATTTGGGCATTGTTATGAAGTCTGCCTGCATTCTAACAAAGGGACCTACTGCCTTGCCAATGGTACTCTGCTCTACTACAGTCCTCTTTTCTGCATTGAATTGCTGACACACTAGGCACCTCTGGCAAAGCCTTTCCGCCTGGTTCCTGAACTTTGAATTATAGAACACCTTGTCAAACACACGACACATGGCATCCCTTCCCATATGTGTGGGTTCATGTATCATTCGGACCATGGGATCTATCAGACTGTCGGGTAGCACGGGCATTCCACTTTTATCTACCACCACACCGTCATTCCTCATTCTGCAGTCATTTTCGCTCCATCTAGCCTTTTCTTCCCTGCCTGTTGACTGTTGTAAGTCTCTCAATTCATCCCACGTTGGCACATTATCAAACAACATCAGTTGGCAGCTGTGTCCACCCCACAACCCAATTTGGATGGACATTTTGTGTCGGGCGCAAAATTGGGCAATTTGGTCAGCGTATCTATTTCCGGCTGTCACATCATCATTTCCTGATCTGTGAGCCGCACACTTGACCACAGCCAATTCTTTGGGCAATTGAATAGCTTCCAATAATTCTTGTACCACCTTTCCGTTTCTGATAGGGGTACCTGAGGAAGTCATGAATTCTCTTTGTAACCACAGTTGGCCGAAGTCATGAACAACCCCGTGACAGTACTGACTGTCGGTGTAAACAGTTATTCTTTTGTTCTTTCCCTTCCTACAGGCTCTGGTCAGGGCTATGAGCTCAGCTACTTGGGCTGATTTCACTTCGCATAGGTAAGATGCTTCTATGGTGTTTGTCAACGTGACAACAGCATAGGCAGCACACAGACCCCCACTCTCATGTCTCAAACATGAGCCGTCCACGAACATTGTATGATCCCCATCAAGTAATGCGACTTCTCTGATGTCAGGACGGGGCTTTGTGCTGAACTCTGTTAGATCAATGCAATTATGTTCCATTTCACTTTCGTCGTCTACTTCGAGGGGAACAGGTAACAGTGTGGCTGGGTTTAGGACATTGCACCGGGAAATGGTTACATTCTCAGCACCAATCAAAATTCTCTCATACCTAGTCAGCCGACTAGGTGTGAGATACTGGGTTTTGGTTCTTGTTAGTAGAATCACAACAGAGTGTGGAACATACACAGTGACAGGATGTCCCATTACAATATTTTCACTCTGTTCCAGGCTGACACAAGTAGCAGCTACTGCTTTCAGGCATCCGGGCAGTCCAGCAGCCACCGGATCTAAAGTGGCTGAGAAATATGCTACAGGACGCCTGACCAGCCCATGCTCCTGGGTCAGGACCGAGAGTGCACAATTTTCTCTGGTGTCACAGAATAGTTCGAACCGCTTGGAATAGTCTGGCATACCTAATGCAGGTGTGGTGCATAGACAATTTCGCAAGGTTACCCATGCGGACATGCTTTCGCTGTCCCAACCGACTGGGTCTTCCACTCCTTTCTTGGTCATCTTTATCAAAGGTTTGGCTAGATTAGCGAAGCCCACAATCCACTGTCTGCAGTACCCCACAACTCCTAGAAACATCCTCACCTCTTTCTGAGTTCGGGGTAGGTCCATTGCTTTAATTATCTTGATCCTCTCTGTGGTGACTTTTCGGATCCCTTTTTCTATCTGGTGCCCCAGATATTTCACTGAGTTTTTACAGAACTGCAATTTGTCTGGGGATACTTTATGTCCTCCCTTTCCTAGGTGATTCAGCAAGGCGATGGTGTCGGTGACACAGTCATTTTGAGTTTTGGATGCCACTAGAAGGTCATCTATGTACTGCACCAAAACGGATTCTCCAGGCAATATTAGGGTCTCAAGACATTTCTTTAATATCTGGTTGAAAATCGAAGGACTTTCAGTGTACCCCTGGGGGACACGATTCCAGACATAGATATGGCTGTCAAATTCAAAACTGAAAAGGAACTTGCTTTCTGGATGCAATGGGATGGAAAAGAATGCATGGCACAGGTCAATGACAGTGAACCATTCTGCATTCCAAGGAATCTGATACAAGATTACTGCAGGGTTGGGCACAATGGGACAGCAAGGTACAACAATTTGGTTTACCTTGCGCAGGTCCTGCACTACTCGGTACTTCCCACTAGGCTTTTTAATCCCAATGATGGGTGAATTGCAGGGACTGCTCATGACTTCTTCTATGATTTCTGCTTCGAGCAATCGGGTAATTTCAGTTGCGACTCCTGCCTTTACTTCTGCACTCATTTTGTACTGTCTGGTTTTGGGATATACTGCATTTGTCTTTATGGCTATTTTAACTGGGTCCACATTTGCCATTAAGCCCACATCCTTTCCGGAGAAATCCCACACTTCTGGAACTACTCTTAACTGCAGTTCTTCAGGCAAGTCTTCAATTGACAATGTTTTGATGTCAGCATCGGGTCTTACTAACATTAGTTTGTACAAACCATCTTCATCGGGGGTCTGAACCTCGACGCCCTTTGATGAGCAAAAGATGGTGCAGTTCATTTTGCACAACAAATCGCGACCTAACAGGTTCACGGGACTGGAATCACAGACCACAAATCTGTGCATTTCTTTAAAGTTTCCTATGGAGATTTCCATAGGCTCGGTTACTGGAGTACTTATTATCTGATTTCAGACACCCACTACTTGGATAGCTTCTCCCGAGAGGGGTAGGTTAGGAACATCCACTGTTCTCACAGTGGACCGGGTAGCACCAGTGTCCAACAGAAAGGTGATGTCTTTTCCCTCAACCTTCCCTTCAATGTATGGTCCAGTCTGGTCTACCGGTAAGGAGGCGCCAAGCACGCACTCCTTGTCCTCCCCCCTCAGGCCCCGTCAATCTTGTTCATCACAGAGGAAAGAATCACTCAACAGGTACTGTGGAATTGCTGCATTGCTTCCATTCTCTCCCTCCCATATTTCTGCCCTTTCATTCTGCTGGCCCTGGTTCTTATAATTCTGTCTAGGAGCACGAGGTACTGGAGGTAGCTTTACCTGTTGCTGGTTCCTTTTCGTCCCCTCTTTCTGCACCTGTGGATTTAAACCATTTTAGGGGCATTACCGGCCTGCAGGTGTGGACACTCGTCTCTCCAATGCCCTAACTGGCCACACCCGTGGCAGGGGAACTTCTTCATAGCCTCTTCCCGACTTAATTTTGCCCGGGGCTTCCCTCCTCCCCCAGCAGTGGCATTCTGAGCATTATTACTAGAATTCAATTTACTTAACTGTTTTTCTTGCTGTTCAGCCAACTTTACTTGTGCCACATCACCTTTTCCTTGAGGGCCTTCTTTTTATTTTCGATTTCATCTTCGCAGTATTTTGCATACTTCAGGACATCATCTATGGGTTTTCCCTGCCAACTTATTTTATTGTCTCGAATCCATTGAGATATTTCAGGCCTCAATCCTAGCACGAATCTGTAACTGAAATGGGTCATGTCTTTCATGTCCACATTATCGATACCACTGTAAGTTTTGAATACTTGCAGTAACCTTTCATAAAAGGAATGGACAGTTTCATCACGTTCTTGGGTGGTTCTATCTATTCTGGTCCAATCTGTCTCCTTTGCGGGTACCTTTTTCTTGAGGTATTGTATGACTTGCTCATACTTCCTCATTACTTCAGGTGCGGGAGCTCCTGTTTTCTCGTCTCTCGCATATTCCTCACTAGGCCAATCAATTTCAATTTTGCAGTCGGTCCACAGATCTACAGGGACCACAATGTCGAAAAACCCATCTAGGTCTTTCAGAAGACATTTCTGAACTTTTATAAAGCGCTCAACCTGCCGGTACCAGTCAACAGGTTTTTCCCGTAATTTCGGAAAGTCATTTGTAAATGACACAATATCCTGTCGGGACCAAGGGACATGGACATATTTTCCTCCCGGGACCTCTCTCATAGGACACAATTTTTCTGTTGGAGTTACTTCCTTTAACACGAATTCTGACGCCTGAGACTTAGCCCTGCTGTCTTCCTTTTTCTTTGCCCACCGGGTTCTCCATTTTCCCACTTCTCCACATTTCTGCAATAGTTTCAGTAATTCCTTGAATTGGATCTGTTTTCCTACCACATTCAAGCTCTCTAAGTCTTTATCCGAAAAATCAACTCTGTAGGGTTTCTGAAGGATTTTGGAGCGACTGACATCAATTCCCATTTCTGTGGCTGTGTCCATTATCCTTTCATGGAGCAACCTAGCATTTCGGGTAAGATTTTTGCTGATAAACAGTAACTCTTCTTCACTGTATGAGTTTAGGCGCTCTAAACCTACGTTTCCAGCCATCATTTCTTCTATTTCTATCCTTAGTTTATAGATCTCTAATGGTCTGGATTGGGGAGTGGTCTCTTTCTCCAACTCTTTGGTCCATCTGTCTAATTCTTCTGGTGATACTACTGTGGCACTCCTAACCCCAGATGCACCTTCAATCAACACCTCTTTTGGCTTACTCTGACTTCTTGCCCCCGACATGCTAGTCCTAGGTTCCCTAATGGGCAAATCCATCAGAACCACTGACTCACATTCACTTTCTTGATCGTCATCTATGAATACTTCCATTCTCGGGGGTGGAATGCTGGGAGTAGGCATTATCGGGGAGATAACAGGAGGACGAGGACTAGCCAGGTTATCCCTATAAAGAGGAATAGCGGGTCCAATGGTTACTGGGATAGTCAGGGAGTCTGGATGGGGATGTATCTGGGCTGTGGTCCGGACTAAATCATCTCGCTGCCTGGCCAGGGCTTTTCTTGTTCTCGTAAAACCTTTTCTGCGGAATTATCATGCAATACTTGGGGTACCAAGGAAGGGTAAATACTTGGGGCAGTTGGAGTAACCAATCGTGGTGGTCCCTCTCCAAACGGCTGATAATTCGGGACCGTGGATTTTGGTCTGCAAAACCCATTTCCTTCACTGTTTTTACTGTCTGTACCTGTTCCATCTGTCTCGCTATCCCTTCGACATCTGGGATATTTGGCAAACGGGTTTGGTGAACTCAAAGGCTCTGACTCGGCTACATAGGGAGGGGGGTTTTTCATCAATAAATCTTCTAGGTGCTCATCCTCGGAGTCTCCTACGGGCATTGTGTGATGGATTTTCTCTTTACTTTTTCCTTTTGCTTGTTCTAATACCCCCATCATTGGAAATAATCCCTCTGTCATCATGCTTTGTCTCCACTGCTTCATTTTCTGCTCTTTAGTTTCTCTATGGACCCTCGGATACCATTTACTCACTCCCTTGTCCATCCGGGGTCTATCCCTCTCCAAAGCCTCAATCTCCCACTCCTCTAAGGCTTCGTACTGGGTCAATCTGGGTCTGGGATGCAATTCATTCATGCGGGTCCTTAAGTTAAACAGGATCCTACCATTAAAGGTACCATCAATAGGAAAGGCTAGAACTCCGTCATCTGCAGTATACTTTGCCCAATTTTCTAGCCACACGCAGGTATGATATCCCTTTTCAAACATCATGAAGGAAGCAGGAGTATTCGGTGGAGGAATGATCACACCCTCTCTTGTTCCTATGGGCTTATCGGTCTTAAAGAAATTCTTTACCTTGTCGGCAAATGACATTTTTCTCTTTATTCCATACATCATGTGCGGTCTACCTCGTATAATCTGTTCCTTATAGAAGCCTGAGTTCTGTGGATTAGGTAAGAACTCAGGATACCACATATGCCTTTCCAGGCTCGCTTCTAGCTCGGCCTGATTAATTTTGTTTACTCTGGTACTCCCAATGCTAGCGCGACTCTTATTTTTGTAGCAACCAATCAACACGGTGGGTACAAAAAATCCTTATCCAATGGGTGCGCGGCCTTTTGCGAGAGCAAGTCCCACGCTCCGGCACTCACCCCTCCCTTACAAATTCGGCTTTTCTACACACCCGCTGTCCTGACCAATACCAGCGCGGCACGGAGTGACGTCAGAGCAGCCTTCCGCCCGACTCCCTCCTTTACAAGGTAACGGAAACTTTTACCTTTTCCTAAAGTGCGGGTGCAAAACTTAGTTACTAACACACAACGTCTGCCACTATGTTTGAGTGTTCTAAATAGGTAGAAAAATTTTCTCTCACTGCAAGTAAACCACTTCTGTCTACTTTTCATTCACTCTGGATAGACTTCTTTGCCTGACCCTTCACACTAGTAATATAGAACCCGTTATTCTTCTGACTCATCCACCTTAGTCGGGGATATGTACTGAGCCAGGATTTCACCAGCGAACTATCTTACTTACCAGACAAGCCTCGGAGACCCTATTACTCCTCCCACATGTGACCCTTTCTAGGTGATATCACAAGGGAAGTTTTATACAAAGGACTGCGTGGCTATCAATTATACAGATACGAAAATATCCTAATTAGTGCTTCCAGGTATTTATTCACCCTACACTAATGACTCCAAACCAGTGACTTTTCCAGCTGATCGGTTTCTACTCACCGTCAGCTATATACTTCCCCGGGGATTCGGACTACACTGAACGCTTACAAACAGTTCTTGGTTAATACAACATGTAACATTTATAGCAGCAATGCAAAAATCATATACATGTACATATAAATCCTTAAAACTTTTCAAAATTTGAACCAATACAATAGAATCTAGCAGCACATTTTTATTCTCACGGTTTGTTTATTAACTATCCTGTCTACCTAATTTTAACTAGTCCTAACCATTTCCTCTGCTACCAGAAAATTACTGATAGAGCGCGCAGTTCACCCGGGTCACTGGATTTCCTGATTCTCACACGCACTGGGCCCTGGCGTGCACATTCAAACCAATGACTCGCGTTTGGCGTGAACCGGGTGAGATTATACACGCTACTATGAGTAATTCGGGGCTGACTTCTCACCACTGCAAATCATGTACCCGACTTACCACGGGCACATTACTCCAGATAGATCAGGAGCTAGCAGGGAATAGGCGACAGGGGTCCTGAAAGAAAAATACACTTTATAACCCAAAGTACATTGTCCACATTATAATCCGCAAATGACCACAGACACCTGATGGGGTTAAGAAAGTTTATCTAATGATTCAAAAAATATATGTCAGGATAAGCAAGATACAAAATAGTACATCAAGCATTAGGATCACAACCAAAATATAACTATGAATTAAAGCAAGGACCATTGAGACTAAGGGGACATTGAAAGATATGAGTATTTAGGAAACGTGCAATTCAACATGTGCCTGAACAGAACAAGGGACCTGAAGTGTATACTTGAACTAAACTACTTATACTATTCTTTCTACATCCACTGCAAACATGCTAAAGGGGGGAAAAATCGGGGACACACTAATAAAATACGACAGTTCGTTACTTTCCTAAAGGTGGGGAGACAAGTGGAACAATTCTAATAAACAATTGCATATAATTTGTATTTCAAGGAGATAGGGCAATATCATAGGTAAAAGTGCTTTATTTAAGAAAGGAGAGAAAGTGAGAGAAAGATTGGAAGACGCAAACCCACAGGTTGATAATTACCTAATTTAGAGTGAAGACTAACCCTGGCCACGGGTCAGTTGGGAAGGACGGGGACAAGGACCCTCAGAAAAGGAATGCCAGAATGCGAGCAGGTACAGCTCACGGACAGTCAGGACAGGATACCCCTAAGGATTAGGTTCAGGACTGGGCTCACCAAGGCACGACCAACACCCACAGCTTCGGAAGCAACGCCTGCGTTACTCCTTTCTGCAAGTAATCTGCCAGTAACCCCGATTGGGTTTTCGAATTTCCCAGCAAAGTGCTCCGCCAGCACTAAAGACTATTTCCACCCCTAGGAGTTTGTGGAAAGTATGGACAGAGTGCTCCGCAGCACTCAAGATTGGATCACATATAGAGTTCGTAGGGTCAGTGACAGGTCTGCTACTCGGACAAGTCGGACAATTTTCCTAAGCTAAACTAGGGCAGTTATGCTGTTTGGGGACCCTTAGACCACCCACCAATGTTGCAAGTGACAATTTCGCACGTTATGATTGGTCAGAAGAGGTGACTTGGACATTGTCGCCTCCTAGAATTCAGAGTTCACATCATACATATTTAATTTTGCTTATCCGCCCCTTGGGTTCACGTTCCCATCCATAGGAATACAGTAGAAATTGCGAGAGTACAAGGTATAGCAACAATGTCTCTGCGTTTCAAGGTGATTTTCATCGTCTTGTGCTGGGTTCTCAGGCGCATTGGGCTTCAGGAGCCAGCTGGCTTATTTCAGCTTCTGCGCAGTAGAGTTTCTCCCAGGTCACATGGCAATACTCAGAGGTGCCTCATCATGGCGCCGGTTATGTATTTTCCAACCCCCAGAGACGCGATACATGAAAAGTAAGCGAGAACAAATTAGAATCACATATAAAATGATCACACTGTATACCATGCTAAAATTAAACACACCCCTTACTTTATAACTTCTATAGTATTAAAGTTTAGTGCGAAAAGACAGATAGGCTAAAGCAGCAGTGGCAAGCGTAGAGCGTGATGAGAGACAAGCGGCCATGTTTGCAACAGTGCGCATGAGCACAGATTCCCTCCAGAATGCGAGTGCGTCACATCACATGGGTATGACCGACGCATGCGCAGACTGAATTTCAGCGAAGCAGCCATTTCTTCTAGTGCAAGCTTTGTTAGTATGAAAAGACACACAGGCAAGCCTCTTGGGGACACCCACGTGTTGGGAGAAATGCAAAAATAAATGACGAACAGTTGGATTAATATGATTATACATTAAACGAGGTTCATGAGTGTGAGCAAGTCGCTTTACGTGCGAATCCTTGCTCCATCAGAGGCATGAATGTAGATTTGGGTCGTAGACCAGTCTCATTGGATTCCCTTGTATCATTATTGGTGTCTTGTCTTTCAAAAAAGGCGCGGAGCTTCAACTTCCGGAAGAATTCGGCTAGTTCGGTATGCAGGAGGAATTTGTCAACTCTCTTGGTAGGGACAAATATTTTGGTACGTCAGTATGTGCGAGTGAGGAAACCAGGCCTAGTGGAAAAGGGGGCACCTCGTTGGAATGTGCAGTGAAACTTAAAGATGGGAGAGTGCGGAATTTATGCCATGTGAGTGAGTGCAAGGAGGTTAGCTCACCTCCTCCACTGCCCTCCGCACCTTCCTCAGGTTCGCCTCTGCCCCCGCTCCTCACCGGCCCAGCTGCCCCGGTCACCTCCGTGCTTCCCGCCACCGCTGACCCGTAGCTCCGCCTCCCCTCCTCTCCCATTGGTCCTCCCGCCTCCCCGCTGACCCTCCCTCCCGGCTCCTACTTATGACGCCCCCTCAGCACCCGCGCAGCGGACCCGCGCAGCGGGAGCGCCGATTGAGCGCCGAAGGTAAGCCCGTCTGCGCCCGTCCGCGCCTGGACCGCGCCCAGTGCCAGGACCCCTGGCCCCCGCCGTCACCAGCCCACCCCCGAACCTACGACGCCACCGAACTCAACGCCCTCAACGCCGGACGACTCCCGGGCTGTTACCGAGCCAACCCGAGACACACCCACGGACCCTTCTGCTGCAACGCCTGCAAGTTCACCTGCATCCGGACCTGCACCACTCCAGCAGTGCTCAAGACCTTGACGAGCAACAGCAGCAACCACCTGAAGTGCATCCTGCTCAACACCCGCTCCGTCCACAGACACGCCGTCGAGCTCTGGAACCTGCTCGACACAACGTCACCAGACGTCGCCTTCCTCATGGAAACCTGGATGAACGCCTCTTCAGCGCCCGACATAGCCATCGCCATCCCAGACGGCTACAAGATCATCCGGAGGGACCACATCAACCACACCGGAGGAGGCATCGCCATCGTCCACAGGAACACCATCCACATCACGACCAACACCGACGACACCCTCGCAACCGCCGAGCACCTGCACTTTCAGGTCCACATCAACCCCAAGACCACCCTCAGAGGCACCCTCATCTACAGAACCCCGGGACAACGCACACAATTCAGCGAAGACATCGCCAACTTCATCAGCCCGAACGCCCTCTGCTCCGCTGACTACATCCTCCTCGGGGACCTCAACTTCCACATGGAGAACAACGACGACCGCAACACCACCACCCTGCTGGACAACCTCGCCAACCTGGGACTCAAGCAACTGGTGAACACCCCCACCCACTACGCCGGACACACACTCGACCCCGTCTTCTCATCCAGCAAGGACATCGCCTTCAGCCACGCCACGGGACTCCACTGGACGGAGCACAGCTGCGTCCACTTCAGCTTCGCAAGGACCACGATCCACCACCACCAGCAACAGGCTGCACGCAGAAGCTGGAACAAGATCACAGCCGACCAGCTCGCGTCCTCCCTGAGCAGGAACCCTCCCACCAGCACAATGAACCCTAGGCAGGCGGCCACCAACCTCACGAAGTGGATCAGCGACTGCGCAGACGAGCTCGCCCCCCTGAGGACCCCGTCCAGCAGACCCGGTAGCAAGAAAGCCCCATGGTTCACCGACGAACTCAAGAGCTCCAAGAAGAACTGCCGAGCCCTCGAGAGAACCTGGCGCAGAGACCCAACACCGGACAACATGACTGCCCTCAAGCTCGCCACCCAAAAACAACACCAACTCATCCGCGCCACCAAGAAAACTGCATTTTTAGGAACGGCTGGACAACAACGCACACAACAGCAAAGAACTCTTCAACATCGTCAAAGAGCTCTCCAACCCCAACGCCGGAAACAACGACATCACTCCTTCACAAGACCTCTGCAACTCCCTCGCCTCCTACTTCCACAACAAGATCGCGGACATACACAACAGCTTCAGCACTCAACCGACAAACACCACGACCGAACCACCACCCCCCATCACCACCCTCTGCGCCTGGACTCCGATCGGCACCGAAGACACCGTCCGCACGATGAACTCCATCCACTCCGGATCTCCGACCGACCCCTGCCCTCACCACGTCTTCAACAAGGCCGACGCTGTCATTGCACCCCACCTGCGGGACATCATCAACACCTCCTTCGACACCTCTACCTTCCCGGAGAGTTGGAAGCACGCCGAACTCAGCGCTCTACTCAAGAAGCCATCGGCTGACCCCACCGACCTCAAAAACTACTGCCCCATCTCGCTGCTCCCGTTTCCTGCAAAAGTCATCGAGAAGACCGTCAACAAGCCGCTGGCCGCCTTCCTCGAGACGAACAGATCCCTCGAACCCTCGCAGTCTGGCTTCCGGGCCAACCACAGCACCGAGACCGCCCTGATCGCAGTCACCGATGACATCCGAGCGCTGCTCGACAACGGGGAAACAGCGGCCCTCATCCTCCTCGACCTCTCCGCGGCCTTCGACACTGTCTGCCATCGTACCCTAGTACAACGCCTCAGCAATGTCGGAGTCCAGGAGAAGGCACTGGAGTGGATCATCTCCTTCCTCGCCGGAAGGACACAGAGAGTCCGCCTCCCTCTGTTCAGATCTGAAGCCACCGAAGTCATCTGCGGCGTCCCTCAAGGCTCCTCGCTCAGTCCAACCCTCTTCAACATTTACATGAGCCCCCTCGCAGACATCGCACGCCAGCACAACCTCAACATCATCTCCTACGCCGACGACACCCAGCTGATCCTCTCCCTTACCAACGACCCCGCCACCGCCAGAGCCAACCTTCACGAAGGGATGAAAGAGGTAGCCGAATGGATGAAGAACAGCCGCCTGAAACTGAACTCAGATAAGACGGAAGTCCTCATCCTGGGATCCTCACCCGCCGCCTGGGATGACTCCTGGTGGCCCCCCGCCCTAGGCAGCGCACCCAAACCAACAGACCACGCACGCAATCTGGGCTTCATCCTGGACTCCTCCTTCTCCATGACCAGACAAGTCAACGCTGTCTCCTCGTCGTGCTTCAACATCCTGCGCATGCTACGTAAGATATTCCGGTGGATCCCCACCGAGACCAGGAAGACGGTCACCCAGGCCCTCGTCACCAGCCGTCTGGACTACGGCAACACCCTCTACACCGGAACCACCGCCAAACTCCAGAAGAGACTCCAGCGGATCCAGAACGCCTCAGCACGACTCATCCTGGACATCCCCCGTTGCAGCCACATCTCCGGACACCTGACAGACCTGCACTGGCTCCCGGTCAACAAGAGAATCACCTTCCGTCTCCTCACCCACGCACACAAAGCCCTACACAGCCAAGGCCCAGGATACCTCAACAGCCGCCTCAACTTCTACGCTCCCAAACGCCAGCTTCGATCGACCAGCCACGCCCTCGCCGCAGTCCCCCGCATCCGTAGAGCCACCACAGGGGGACGGTCCTTCTCCTACCTCGCCGCCAAGACATGGAACTCCCTCCCCACCCACCTCCGCCTGACCCAGGACCACCTCGCCTTCAGGAAGCAACTCAAGACCTGGTTGTTCGAGCAGTAGCAGATCCCCCTCCCCCAGCGCCTTGAGACCCTCTGGGTAAGTAGTGCGCTATATAAATGCGATGATTGATTGATTGATTGATTGGTCTGCTTCCTATGGTTACCCCCACTTTTTGCTGTGTTTCGCTGGTTTATCTACTTTAGTCTGGCTGTGGCCCTGCTAATCAGGACCACAGCCTAGCTGTTCCCTCCATAAATTGGTTACATGTACTTTAGGTACACTCCAGATTGGTTACTGGGTTACCCTTATGAGTCCCTAGTATATTGTACCTTAGGTGCCAAGGTCATAGGTACCCCAGAGGCCTACCAGGGGCTGAAGCATGTGTTATGCCACCCCTGGGAAGACTTCAATAATGGCACCACAGGTCAGCACGTGCTGCCTGGGTAAGGTGGTGTAAGCACCCCTTACTTAGATATAGTATACCTATATCAATATTACCTACTGGCGGTCGCCAGTAGGTAGTTATAGTTAGGATCTACTTTCCATAGAAAATCCGCAACATTCTATTGGGAATAACTTTGGCGACGGTGGATGAATCTTTGCGAATTTCTCAAAGTTCCTGGCCCGCTCCGCTCCGCTTCTTCCCTGAAAATGTGGGGGGGATTCGTCAAGCGGGGGCCAAGATAAAAGGGGGGTCCCAAAACGTGTTTTCTCCATGTTAATTTCCATAGGGCGGTCGAACTCACTTTTAGCCCGAACGGCTGAATGGATTTCCACCAAACTTGGCAAAATTGTAGGGACTGGTAGCCTGATGTGCCTTTGCTATGTCTCAAGATATGTGCTCCAGTGGATTTTGAGTAATTTAGGTTCAAAAAAATATATAGATCTATAAGCGTGCCCCGGTAGGCGCACCGGGCGTGCTACGCGACTTGCGCACGGAAAGCTGATTGGCTCTCGGTGTCTGTAAACATTCCAAACAGTCCGGAGCGGCCGCCATCTTGTGTCTCGGTAAAATTGAGACACAAGAGGTGGCAAAAACAAAGGGGGAAATGACCATAAGGGGGCTGAGTAGACCCCCCCTGACCCCCTAGGTTTGACGTGGGGGCCATAAAAGGGCCCCGCGGGGCAAAAGAATTTTTTTTTCTCGATTTGCACGGGGGGAGTGCCCGGTATGCGCACTGGGGAGCGTACCGGGGAGCGTACCATAGGGGAAAAAGAATGACAGAGTTTTCAAAAAATTTAGCATTTTTTTTTATAAATTGGAGGTAGTTCTGAAAAGAACTGGTTTTTTTTTCTTTTTGTTGTTTTATATTTTTTTATTGTCTTTGGAACATTTTTTTACTTTTTTTGGCTTTTCTGAACACTTTTATATTTTTTTGTATTTTTTACGGGGAGAAACAAAAAACAGGGAATTGTAAATGGCTCAACTGGAGCAAAAAAAAATCAGGAACATTTAGGGTTTTCTTGGACACTTATGGTTATCACCAGCAACCATGATAAGTTCGATACTTTGCTCACCTTAGCATAGTGTCTTGTTACAATATTTGCACAAGATTTTGTTATCGGCAAACTTAGGTTGAATAGTAGCCAATGTGTCTCTTGCCCCGGACCCGAAGGAGTGGGTTGTTTTGATGTTGAGCGTCTAGACGTTGATGGGGGTAGCTTACTGCAGAGGTCCCTTAACTCTGCATTAGAATAATTGTTTGGATGCAATCATTGTATGATTCCCGAAGGAATACTTTTTGTTAGGGTTCCCCCTGGACAACTCAGCATCACAAATTAAACAAGTCACCTTTGCAGCGTTGACTTTTTTAAAACCCCTTGGGATTTTGTAGAACTCCCAAATAAAGTGTTCTTTTGGTTGGTAGGGCTGTTTATTTTCAGGCAGGAATTCCCTTCTCTGTTCCTCCTCTTCATCATTCTCCTCATCCTCTTGACCACCAATGTAATCTTCTGGTGGTCTTTTAGATGGTGATGGTGGTGGTGGTGGTGGTGGGGCAGATCCTCCAGCTGCTGCTGCTAATGTAGCCATTTCAAACTAGTAAAGAGTAGAGATAGAACTACAAAAAGGTCTTCCTCATTCAAAAGACAAAGTCAGAATAAGGAAAAAAGGTGGGGGCTTTCATCATTTGGAAAACAAAACTGTTCTGGACCAATGAAAAGTGTTATTTTCAAGTCACATGACACTGGTTTTCATCATTTGGAAACCAAAACTGATCGGCACCAATGAAAAGTGTTATTTTCAGATCACAGGACCTGACGCGCTTACGCTACGTGCCCCGGGGCACGCGGCGTAAGCGCGTTGAGAAGTTGCGCGATCGTATGCGATTGCGTGCTTCCTGGTGCGCTTACGCAGTTCGTCATATGACGCATCACGCGACTGCGCGAAACGTCACAATGTTGTTTTCGTTTGCGGCAATAGCGCTAATGGGACGTTCCCCGGGACGCGCCCTGGGGCGCGCTGCAAAATTGCGCTGACCAGGGCGCTCCCCGGTATTCTCCCCGGGAGCGCTCCGGGGCAACAAAAAAAAAGTAAAAATATAAAAAATATTATTACATAATTATACAATATAAAATTCGTTATGAAAAAGATTACTTTTCATACCTATAGAAATTTGCTATTAAAAAGCCATTGAAATTCACTGAAAAAAACATAGGTTTCACACCAGTTATAGTTAGGAATTAGCATTTAAAAAACCTATTAAATTCACTGAAAAAACCATAGGTTTCACACCAGTTATAGTTATCTGGAAATTTTACATGCATAAAACAATTGAAATTCCCACGTTATAGTTAGTTGGACTCACTATAACTTGCGCGTGCAATGCACTGCTGATGACGTCACATATTGCATCACTCATGACATGGTCAGTGACATTACTCATGACATCACTGATGACACCATCCTTGTGACAGAGTGACAGACCTCCTTTCACTGTAATGTAACTCTTGAAACACATATTCAAAAATAGAAACTTAAATTTACAAAAAAATAGACATACCGATATCAGTTACAACAACCAATTTAGTAATTCCACCATCTATATACACATCCACTCATTCACCAACAGTTCTATATAATCACTCATACGTATACTCACTCATCATATGTAGTGATACACCTATACATCCTGTTACACACCGACAGTAATCCATAAGTTACTCACACACATACTCACACATGCAACTAAACTATTTAACATCCATTTATTTGCATATAGAGCTGTACACACACTACCTCCTTACTTCTATGGAAATTTACACATATTTATTCTCTTAACCCTTTCGCTGCTGATGACGAGCTCAGCTCGTCATCACCCAAGGGTGTCGTGTGCTGATGACGAGCTGAGCTCGTCATAAATGCAGCAAAATAGGAATTTGCAGCACAGCGCAAAAATCCCCGCAGCAGCCATGTGGTTAAACAATCACTTATAGAAACATATACTTATTTAAACAGGAACTCTTACAATCTCTTACTCTCACATATACTCACCTATATGCATCAATATTCACATATTCTAGATTAAAACATATGTAGTTACTGATAAAGACACTAGTGAGACAGTCATCCACTCACTAACATACACATATACACACTATTCACCATACAGTCCTGCACATATGCAGTCTTTAAAATACATACAAACAGAGAGTCAGTCACTCATGCATCAATGTTGTAAGTAATGCCCACACTAAACAATACAGACCCTCATACTGATACTAAAAAAACATCTAATAAGCCATATACATACACATGTAGTTACTCACCAACCCATGCAGCCACTTATAGACAAAGTGAAACACTAATACATATATTTAAATATTTAAACATTACTCACTAATATTTATTTTTCAGAAAGACACACATTCACTGGATGGTGTCATCAGTGATGTCATCAGTGATGTCACTGACCATGTCATGAGTAATGTAATATGTGATGTCATCAGCAGTGCATTGCACACGCAAGTTATAGTGAGTCCAACTAACTATAACGTGGAAATTTCAATGGTTTTATGCGAGTAAAATTTCCAGATAACTATAACTGGTGTCAAACCTATGGTTTTTTTAGTGAATTTAATAGGTTTTTTAAATGCTAATTCCTAACTATAACTGGTGTGAAACCTATGTTTTTTTCAGTGAATATATATATATATATATATATATATATATATATATATATATATATATATATTCACTGAAAAAACCATAGGTTTCACACCAGTTATAGTTAGCTGGAAATTTTACTGACATAAAACCAATGAAATTCCACGTTATAGTTAGTTGGACTCACTATAACTTGCGCGTGTAATGCACTGCTGATGACATTACATATTACATCACTCATGACATGGTCAGTGACATCACTTATGACACCATCCAGTGAATGTGTGTCTTTCTAAAAAATAAATATGTTTTATATATGTATATGTAAAGGTCGAGGGAAGAATAAATGTTTAAATTATTGTCTTAATGAATGTTTTTTTCAAAAAGAAATGATTGGATAACTGGCTTATTAAGTGTACCTTAGTGAATACATATATTAGCGAGTAATGTTTAAATATTTAAATATATGTATCAGTGTTTCACTTTGTGAATAACTGGCTGCATGGGTTGATGAGTACCTACATGTGTAGGTATTTGGGTTCTTAGATGTTTTTTTAGTATCAGTATGAGTGTTTCTATGGTTTCATGGGGGTATTACTAATCACATAGATGCATGAATGACTAACTCTCTCTTTGTATGTGTTTAGAAGACACCATATGTGCAGGACTGTATGGGTGGTTGAGTGTGTACAGTTTTATATGCAAATAAATGGATGTTCAATAGTTTATTTGCATGTGTGAGTATGTGTGTGAGTAACTTTTGGATGATTGTCGGTGTGTAACAGAATGTATAGGTGTATCACTACATATGATGAGTGAGTATATGTATGAGTGACTATATAGAACTGTTGGTTAATGAGAGAATGTGTATATAGATGGTGGATTTACTGAATTGGTTGTTGTAACTGGTATGGGTATGTCCATTTTTTTGAAAATGTTAATTTCTATTATCCAATATGAGTTTTAAGGGTTACATTACACTTAAAGGAGGTATGTCATCAGTGATGTCATAAGTGATGTCACTGACCATGTCATGAGTGATGTAATATGTAATGTCATCAGCAGTGCATTACACGCGCAAGTTATAGTGAGTCCAACTAACTATAACGTGGAATTTCATTGGTTTTATGTCAGTAAAATTTCCAGCTAACTATAACTGGTGTCAAACCTATGGTTTTTTCAGTGAATTTCATAGGTTTTTCAAATGCTACTTCCTAACTATAACGTGTGTAAAACCTATGGTTTTTTCAGTGAATTTCATAGTTTTTTTGAATGCTAGTTCCTAAGTATGTAATCACGTTCGTAACTACATAGTGTCACCGCCTACACGTCCTGAGAAGCGCATGTAAAGTCACGTGACTTGAAAACAAAACTTCCAATTGGTTATTAGTAGTTTCTGTTCTGGAATATACATGAAGCACTCCACCCACTTTCCTCACAATCTTTTCTACTCTCAAGAGACAACAACGTCGAGCATCTTCCGGAAGTCTTTGCTGAAATGGCTTCCCTACCAGATTCATCTTCCGAATCTGAAGGAAATGAGCGACCACCGTTAAGAAGAAAAAAGGAATCTTTCATTTGGTAATTTTTCACTTATCCTGAAGATCAAAAGAAAGTGAATGCGCCAAAAGTAACCTGCATGATATGCAATTCGGAGCTCTCAAGGGGAAATCCAAATAAAAAATATTCCTTTTCTGCACACACCATGCAGCGGCATGTTAAACAAGAGACAACAACGTCGAACATCTTCCCGAAGACTTCAATACAATGGCTACCGTTCCGCATTCATCTTCCGAATCTGATGAAAATGAGCGACCACCTTTCACAAGAAAAACGGAGGCCACGCTATTACCATCAGAAGTAATCAACACATCTTCCGGTGGACGACCTGTATCTCCATCGAGTGCTGAGATGGACTTGAGACCATATCTAGTGAACGTGCACATGAAATGCACGAACTGTGGAGAACTTCTTGTATACGGAGAGCAAAGCTTTACTCTAATTAAACAAATAATTGAGAGTCATAAATGCTCCAAGAAAAGTTAAATTTCTTCACTTTATTTGGATAGTATGACATACTGAAAAATGTCGTCGCAACTTTAAGAAATAAAAAGCATCATAACACTTGTTTCCAAAAAAAAAAAAAAGTTCTTTTCAGAACTAACTCTTTGTACCAAAACAAGCTTGAAGAGCATATTAGCTGATATTTTCTTGCCGCTTTCTTATAGTGCGCGACCGGGTGCGCGCACCCACCTATCGCGTCGAGACACGCATGTGCAGTCATGTGACTTTAAAACAACACTTCCAATTGGTTCTTACTAGTTTCTATTCTGCAATTTACACGGAACACTCCACCCACTTCCCTAGAAAACCAGTTTATCGTAAATCTTTTAAAGCCTCCTCTTATGAAATATTCGACATCAATCACATAGCAGAGTACTAAATAGCACTATATACACTCCGTCCCTTAATTATAAGAGACTTATTGCTATGTAAAATCAACTTTTGTTTTCCAAGATAATGTAAAATGCTGAGCCTATTACATAATTTTATTACACATATATGTTACTAGTCTCCTTCGAGTACTAACACCGTAGAAAATACCACCAATAGCGGTGATATTTTTTACACCGAGAACGGGCGATTTCTATCGCTTACAGCCCTTACAATTACAAAGTTTTATTTCCTAAGTCTCTGATCTCCAACTGTGCAACGTAGTGTGTCGCAATAAGGTCCATAAACAAAAACTACAGAGCCAGCATTATAAACATACACAAAACAACAAAACGACAAGAGCCACCATGCTAATATATATCCTTAATATAATAAACCTCTGAGAATAAATACATATTTCCGTGGCAGCCCATAACACAAATGTGGCGTCCTCTGACTCTGCTCCATTACCAAACACCGTAACTCCCCGCCCCCCTCACTTTTCACTAAACTCCGCACTCCACCCCAGCCAAACCCCCTATTACAAACCCCCAACCTACCCTCCCTGCCCAAACCCACCATGAACCTCAAACCGCCCCTAGAAAACTTATAAGACACAGGATTACTAAAACTCAAAGAATACGCAACAGGCACATAATGTAAATTGTACATAAAGACACATATTTTTTCCAAAATACTATTTAAAAACATGTTCTATTTTTAATAAATCTATTATGCATCTGACCCTCTACAACTGCTTTCAAAACGTGAAATATAAACCTCTACTTTTCATTTTAAAACCATACACTTTCTTCTGACCCTCTAGAACTGCTTTCAAAACATGAACTATAAACCTCTACTTTTCATTTTCAAACCATACACTTTCAATTACATTATTTTTTTTCCACAATTCATGTAATGTTACAAACCTTTTCTAAAATACACCAGTCCGTATCATTTATAAGGATTTATTTTCAGTCTTCATCAGTGACAATTTCTTCACATACAATAGAAATCACTATAACTTTTTAAATGACAATGCTAACGCGGTAAAAATAACCCTTCATTTACTTTCCTTTAAGAATGCACACTATGTACCCCACGCATGCATTTCTTAATCTTTGTATTTGGCAGCGAATACCGACCTTGAATCGGAAGACATGAACAAGAGCGCCATTGTCACATTTAAAACTGAACGTTGCATCTGCTCACACACATATCTTTCACTAAGCTAACATTCACAGAAAACAGCATTGATGTAAAAAAAATTGACCTTGCTTTACAACTCCCTCAAATCACTCCCTTATTTTTTAACGCATCCTCCAGTTAAAAAAAAACTACTTTTTTAATAACCACTAAGCAATATATAAGTGACTAGACTCCTAGAAAATTTATCAAGTCATTCTGCTCCTCACCACTGCATAGCCGGCGACCTAATTCTGTGGAGTTGCTATACAACCGGCAGTGCTGCGCCGTTTCCTGTACCATCTTGGGAAATTCAAAATGGATGTCCCTCCTGCCTTCGCAAACGAGCCGGGCCACTTAGAACTATTTCGCCAGAGGATGCTTGACTACTACGGCATCTTACCACTCTCGACTTTGAATACTTCATATCGATTATCATTTCGATATTCGCATTTCACCTGTGTGCAGCCTGTATTTCATTGCCTGAGCTGTGATTTCACGTGGGCCCTGGATTTATGCCTCTGCAATTTGGTACCTCCTGAACCGAATTACAATCACCTCATGAATCCGTTACTTGATCATGAACAGCTTTGTTACAACGGAGGGTTTATGGCCTTTGCAGCGATACAAGGAGTTCTGGGTCATTGGAATATATTTGCAGCGGCGCAAGATTTCCTAACAGAGAGCTACATCGAAAACCCACCGAGCTGCCCTATGATGGTAAACGACACTCCAATAATGACAGATCATGAATGCTCCTTTCATCTTCTCAATTGGATGGCTGACATGTTTTCAGATGATAACAATGATTTCATGTTAGAGGCACTTTCTGCATACTTTGCCTACACAATGGACGCTTAACTCTTTCCTAACAGCGAGCTACATCGAAAACCCACCGAGCTGCCCTCTGATGGTAAAAGAGGCTCCGATTATAACAGATCATGAGTACTGCTTTACTCTTTTCCATTGGATAGCTGACATACTTTCAAATGATAAAACTGATTTCCTGTTACAAGCAGAAGCTACCTATTTTGCCTAAACAATGCTTCAATAACTCTCAAACAAGCCATTGACGTCCTCATTTCCTTTTGGTTTTCTATATTCTTCACGTTCTTTTCCATATTTTCTTTTGAAGAACAGACCTATTTGCTTTACTAACAGTGGACATTATGATTTTGTGTTGTTTGACAGCTGATTCATAAAGTAATGATGTATAACCACTTGCATTTTCATATATCGTTCCTAAACTTAAAGGCCAGAAACCTTCTTCCATTTATTAAAATATAGTATACTTCCTTATAAGAGTGTACAATGTTTTTTTCCAACTATATTCATTTTTCTTCAACTATAGCGTTTGTATTCCATGTACTACTGACAATACCAATTACTGTGTTTTTTGCAATTTCTGTACTCATATTACATAATGATTTGCCTTTAAAACAGTACATTTCTAAATAAACATTTCAAATATTCACGGTTTCTCTTTTAATCCATAATCTCAACTGAAATGATTTCATATTGAAAAACTATTCATGGGTTCCACATAACCTTAACTGTAGTCACTGAGGACCTTATTTATGAAGACCTTCCGCCGCCAGTGCCTCATTTTTTAAAATGGGAAAAAGTAACGCACCGGTGGCGCAAGGCCTTCATACATAAAGTCCTGAATGTTTTCTTTTCTCGACCTCACTTACTGATACTAGAACCTGCAAGCCAATTACGGCCCGTGAACTCTTTCTTAGTAGGTCGCGCACCGTAAAGACAGTTATACCACTGTTAACATTTTTTTTTACTGTTACTAAGCACCGACACAGTTCCGCTTCACTCAGAGTTAATCACTGCTCCCACGCTTCTACAGGCCAGACGCTATGTCGTATTTCTCCTTATCACCCTTTCATCTCCACAATAACAAACAGTTGTCCGCCAGCCACCAGAGAACAGACTCAGATGCAGAGGCACCAAAGAGTGAACCCATCACCAACTGCCATCTCCGGCTGTTTCCATGGTTACACCTCATTCTGCACCTTGCTGAAGGCACAGGTCAAAAGTTCATCTCTCAACGTTCTACAGCTAACTAAGAAGACTATTTTCCCTCCAGAAACACCTGCCAATCCACAACTCTGTTACATGTCTTGTTTTTTCACACCCAATAGTACTTTTCGTTTAACATAAACATTGACCTGTTCACTCTCCACTTGTTACAATCAACCAATCATTTTTATTTTTTTAACCACACCCAGCCTCTTCCTTTTTCTTTATTTAAAATTTCAACTTCTAACTACCATACCACTTCCAGAACCGATCGGAGACGACTACAAATCCCTTGAAAATGAAGGTCTGGCTAATAGCACACAGTTATATTCACTGGAGTGAAAAATATGCAGTAAGCAGACGAATTTGCAACCTCAGCTTACCAAATGTACACATAACATGGATTTCCAAAAGAGGATTGAAATGTCACCAATTAATTCCATTGGTGAAAACTTTTATGCATCTCCCAGAACCAGACCTTATAATTGTGCACTGTGGTGGGAACGATCTAGGCACAATCACTGGGGTAGGTCTGGAAATGCTACTAAAAGACACCTTTCGACAATTGATGACACTTTTTCCTCGATCTGCCTTGGTATATTCCAATATATGCCAAAGACAGAAATGGAATTGGTCCAATCACCATTGTGCACAATTTGAGAAAGCAAGGAGACATGTAAATAAATCTGTTTCTGCGTTCCTCAGAGATTATAGCATGGGTTCTATTTACCACAACAACTTGCGATACCACATGCAAGACGTCTATAGGAGAGACGGTGTTCATTTCACGAATGAGGGAAACAGAATCTTCCTCTGCAACATCAGGCTCTGCATCGGTACTTACTTATAAATGCATATGGCTGAGATACCCGCCACCCCCTCTCAACACAATCCCCAAAGGATGGGAAACCGGAAACAGTTCTGAAGTTTTTGGATGAGGGAGGGAGTGACCCTCCCAGCCGTATTTATTAAAATATGAAACAAAATTAAAACATTAAATCAACAGTTTCATATTAATGTACAATTTCATTACCACATTGCGATGTTTGGCTAACCTTAACAGATTCTCTAATACAAAGGTTCTCCTAGCCGAACTAACATCCTACAAAACATTTACTTGAAATTTTGAAATTGTACATCCTAACGTTTAAGGGCCAACGGCAAGGTCGTAACCGGTGTCAAGATCCCTAACCCAGAAATATCGCCCTCACTTGTGAGGAGCGGCCCAGAGGCGTACCTCAAGTGCAATTACCAATTTCCCTTGACTTGACGGGGGCCCCAATAAAACTCGACGCCACTTAGAGGTCGTACGAGGACTCGTGTGAGGTATCTAGAAGGTAGCGTAGACCCCCCCCCAAACCCCACACAACTTACCACATCTGCCGTCGCAGACGTCCTGGCCCCGGGAAATTCCCCAGGAGGGGGCTGTAACCCCTCCTACCCAGGAAGGGGCCTTAACCGCCTTCCTTTTCTTTCGGCGACCCCTCCTTAGAAGGGACCGCCTCCCCGTTGAGGGGCCAATGGCCACCTCCCCCGAGCGCTCCCATCCGTGTTGGGTGACGCCCACTCATAGGGATCTTCCAATTAGTGCTCACCGATCATGACCTTACCGCCCGACCAAAATAAATACGACAATGCTAACTAAATGACTAAACTACAAACACAGTGGCAACTACAACTTTAATAAAAGCATGCTTACCGATGAACACTAAAGCAGAATATCTTTATTCGCGAAACATAACACAAATCGCCATTCTTTATTACATACTCAAAATCATCACGATAATACCACAACCTGTAAACGAAAATCAGAGTTATTCATCAACTTTATGCAAAACCACTTGCTGTCCTCAGGGGCTGGTGGGTGGGTCAAAATTGGCTCTTCGTTCCGTCTCGAGCTCACGTGCAGCGAGGAGGTGCAGCTTTAGAGCACAGGAAGAAGAGGATGCCTTCTGGTCTTGCTTCTCCTTTTATCCGTCTTCAGGGCGGGCGTAAACCCGCCCCTGCCTGCCCCAAGGGCGTGGCCAGCCGCGTCAGTGTCTAGGCCAGCCCACTCTAGGGCGGGAAAAAGCGCGCCCCGGCTACGCCGCTTCGGGCATACCAGCCGAGACTCGCTTCCCGCCCAAGATGGCTTCCCGGGGGGATCGTGGTACTCCGCCATACGTTCGGGGGGACCGAGTGGTCGCCCCTTTCCATATGGCTGAGATACCCGCCACCCCCTCTCAACACAATCCCCAAAGGATGGGAAACTGGAAACAGTTCTGAAGTTTTTGGATGAGGGAGGGAGTGACCCTCCCGGCCGTATTTATTAAAATATGAAACAAAATTAAAACATTAAATCAACAGTTTTATATTAATGTACAATTTCATTACCACATTGCGATGTTTGGCTAACCTTAACAGATTCTCTAATACAAAGGTTCTCCTAGCCGAACTAACATCCTACAAAACATTTACTTGAAATTTTGAAATTGTACATCCTAACGTTTAAGGGCCAACGGCAAGGTCGTAACCGGTGTCAAGATCCCTAACCCAGAAATATCGCCCTCACTTGTGAGGAGCGGCCCAGAGGCGTACCTCAAGTGCAATTACCAATTTCCCTTGACTTGACGGGGGCCCCAATAAAACTCGACGCCACTTAGAGGTCGTACGAGGACTCGTGTGAGGTATCTAGAAGGTAGCGTAGACCCCCCCCCAAACCCCACACAACTTACCACATCTGCCGTCGCAGACGTCCTGGCCCCGGGAAATTCCCCAGGAGGGGGCTGTAACCCCTCCTACCCAGGAAGGGGCCTTAACCGCCTTCCTTTTCTTTCGGCGACCCCTCCTTAGAAGGGACCGCCTCCCCGTTGAGGGGCCAATGGCCACCTCCCCCGAGCGCTCCCATCCGTGTTGGGTGACGCCCACTCATAGGGATCTTCCAATTAGTGCTCACCGATCATGACCTTACCGCCACAGGCCGGATAGTTGACCGGCTATCCGGACCCCCCACAAAACTCCTACCTAAAGGTCATGTTATAACATCTTCAGCCATGCTAAGAAGTCTCCTATGAGTAACTCATTCCCCACCCGAGACAAATGCACACCATCCCCCAAATACATACTGTCATCATTAATACACCCATGCGAAATATAATGCAGTGTCTTGGAACGGAACAACCTACTCACTTTGTTATTAAGCTTTCTAACAGAATGATTCAAAGCAGGAACAGAAATAGCCCCCCGCCATACCTTTCGTGGGATCATATGGGACCACGCAATTGTGCACCCTGGAACTCTCCTCGCTAACCAACTTACAGTGGAAAGCATCGCCTCAAGGAGAAGTCGTCTACCAGTGGTGACCAAATCATTGCCCCCAAGATGTACTATGACTACAGACGGCGGTGACCTCGTCCGCCCTAACAAACCCTCGAAAAATGATTGAAACTGGTCAATACAGAGACCGCCTCTTCCGTAGAAGGACACACTGTACCCGTATTCCCCAGCCACGTGAATCATGTCACCTGCCTTGAATACGTCCGCGGCACGCCTCACGTATGAGTGGCCCACGACCCACACCTCCTTTTTCACAGCCGGTGATGTCTGACCGCTGACCCGGTGTTGGGCCGACTGCATAGTCCGCCCCGCCTCGTAGGCTTGCGCAACTGAAAACCAAACAAAAACAAGAAGCGTGAGTACATCGTTACAGCTTCACAACATGTGCAACCGCACATACCTTTTATAACAATTGGAGGACCAACGCCCCACCCGTTTAACTTGTTCCACATTCAGACCCCTGGCTGTAGCCTCTGTAGCAGCCCCTATCCGAAAGGAATGGGTCCCAAACTCGCCCGGGTTCGAGCCCGCAGCGGCAATCGACATCGCAAGCACCCGCTGAAACTGAAACTTTGTCAGTGGGGTGGCGTCAGCGTGTCTCAACAAGGTCCCCCCCCATGATGCCACCCTTCGTGCTAAGTAATCTTCTAAACACTTTACCGGGCACATGGAGGACCCGGGAATCCTGCGTATGATTATGCAGTCACCCATCCCACATTGATCGGTCTTGGACCTGACAAATGAGACAGTCATTGTCTCCCCTCTGATCTGAACGTGCTCCTGGCACAAACCTCCTGTCACATCCTGCTTGTTCCTCACCACTAATTCGCTTACCCGCATCGCCCCATGAAATGCCAGCGTAAAAGCGGCTCGGAATAACACTGTCTCAAACTGAGATGAACATGTAGCAGGGAGTGTGGTTAACAACTGGGCCAACCTATCCAAAACTATCGGGCGCCTCTCATCTACTCTGCGACCCTCCAGGCGTTGCCACCCACGTAGCGCTTTCTGTACGACGAAAGACGCTGTCGGGTCCTGGATCCCATGAGCCCTAGCAACAAAGGAAATGGCAGCCCGATGCCTCTGAGCCGTGGCCACCGATTTCCCAGCCAGATGTAAAGACATCAGAAAATTCACCACCCATTCCTCCTGGCCCCAGAGCCCCTCTCTATCAGTCCCCAAAAAGGCTAAATAGGACCGGAACGCCCCTTCATATGCCTTCCTCGTCCTGGGTGCTAAACTCTCTCCCACGAGGTTACGAAGTTCGGGGCACCGAGAGACCAGAGAGCTTCGGGAAAGGGTGCCGGCTCCGGGTCCGCTGCGGGAAGAAAACCCCAGAAAGCCTGCATACGAAAACGAGACAGTGCATCAGCCGCCTGGTTCATTACCCCCGGGACATGTCTTGCTTTGAATAGCACATTCAATTGCATACACAGTAACACAATTTCCTTGAGCAGTCTCAAAATCAATTTGCATCGTGCTGCTTGGCTATTGATACACTCGACCACGGTCATATTGTCAGACCAAAATACCACAGAGTGATCTTTGAACCCTTCGGGCCAAGTTCTCAGGGCCACCAAAATGGGGAAAAGCTCCAGGAAAGCGATGTTACTTGTCAGTCCATTGTCATGCCACCATGCCGGCCACTTTTGTGCAGACCATCTTGTGCCGAAGATGGCACCAAAACCTATGCTCCCTGCCGAATCTGTCCACAGCCCCAGCTCCTCAGAGGACATGGCCGGTTTGTTCCAGACGACTCGACCATTGAAATCCGCCAGAAATGCCAACCAAATGCGCATGTCCTGGCGGACCTCAGCCGAGAGCCTTGTGCGATGATGGCCGTCCTTCAGGCCGACCATGGCTTGAGCGATCGAACGGGAAAAGGGGCGGGCCATTGGTATAACCCTCAGGGCAAAATTCAACTGACCAACTAACTGCTGTAATTGATACAGCTTAACCTTAGATCCACATATACACATTTGCAGGGATGCCCTGAACTTTGCCACTTTGTCAGCTGGTAAACGAAAACAACCTTCTCCGGAGTCTAACTCGATCCCCAGAAACTCGAGGCAAGTAGAAGGACCCACAGTCTTACCTGGTGCCAATGGCACGCCAAACTGATTCATTAAGACACAAAATTCGGCCAAGGCCTGACCACATTCCGGATCCCCGGCTGCCCCCAGGAACAAAAAATCATCGAGGTAATGCATCACATGTTGGAAACCCGTCTTCTTTGTGAAGACCCATTGTAGAAAACTACTGAATTTTTCGAAATAGGCACAAGATATAGAGCACCACATCGGCATACACCTATCCATGTAATAATGACCCTGAAACATGAAACCCAGGAGACGCTGATCGTCTGGATGTACCGGGAGCAACCGGAACGCTGACTCGATATCCGATTTTGCCATCAGCGCCCCGGGCCCCAGGCGATTCAAAATGGCTACGGCCTCATCGAAGGATGCGTACCGCACCGAACACACTTCCGGGTCTATCGCTTCGTTTACGGAAAGACCACGTGGGGCTGATAAATTATGTATCAGCCGGAACTCACCCGGGTCCTTCTTGGGGACCACTCCTAAAGGAGAACAAACAAAGTTATGAACCGGGGGCACACTAAACGGGCCGGCGACTCGACCTCGAGTAACCTCCTTCCGGATCTTATCCTGTACCACGGTCGTATGCTGCAGGACCGAAAGCTGATTTTTACATTTCTCCACACCCTGAAAGTCCCCCACTGGGATGCGGAAACCATAAGAAAACCCGTTCCGCAACACCCCAGCAGAAGTACGATCCGGGTATTCACTGAGCCAGGGAATCATAGCCAAGGTATCAATCGGGGTAGGTAAAGGCGCCCCTCGGACTATGTTAGACCTGTTTGGCGCCTCCTCTACCCCCGTTATCACCCGTTTTGGCTCTGCACGTGGACTCAGGATGGGATGATTGCCCACACCCACTACATTCGTGTCTAAATTTGCACGATCCCTGGGGCCTAGTACATTTACCCCTGTTGAAGTTCCAACAAACCCCCCTTTTTCCTGTATTGCCGGCAGGCCTCGAGTAATTGTCGGTACCCGCACCTGATCGAAAGGGCGCCCCCGCATACTGGCGGGAGGATTCGCCAACGTTACTCCCTACTAGTGGCACTTTCAACATACCAGTATCCTTCATTTTTGACCATGACACAGAATCATAACAATCCCAAGTTAAGTTTTTATCATGTTCTTTAGCCTTTCTAAAAAGATTATCATAGCAGAACCAATGATTACCCTCGTGTGATATCGAGTACCCCATGATTCGTGACTGATAAGTCGGCAATTCGGGTAGCAGATCGGGCCTCCGTTCCCCCAAGATCGACGTAAAAACCCCCCACGCTTTGCCCCAATTGCCAATGTTTTCATTTACCTTAAAGGCGGCCATTTTTGCGCGCCACACACTCGGATGCATGAGGTCCTTCTGGCCCTTAACATGCTCCATCTCATAGTGATCAGTAAGCAACGAGAAGATGTTTACATACTCCCCTGCCCATATCTTCTCTTTAATAGCCAAAGGAACATGCTGACCCAACTTCTCCCTACGAGAGGGTGCTGACTCGTCCCTCGCAATCGGCAATGGCCGCTTACCTGAACCGGACGCTGCCTCTGCGGTCAAACTCGTCTCCTGTGGCTTGTCTACTGCTGCAGCCGGCGTGGACGCCTTCGCTGCTTCCTGTTTCTCACGCAGTTGCTTCATCAGCACCTGCGCGTCGACAGCCGTGGCGCCCTCGCTACCTTCACCCAACCACGCTGCTAGTTGTGCTGCCAGCTCGGGCGGCATATCTTCCCTGGACACGGGGGTGACCACAACGGGAATCGGATTCCCTTCCTCCGGCACGGGAGTGGGTGCCTCGAGCGGGGCACTGGGACCCGGGATGTCTCCCCCAGCTGCTCCCCTCCTGGGCCTCTTGTTTTTCCCTCCCGGGGCTGCTCCCGCCAAAGGACGTTTTGGCCCCCCTTCCTCGTCTTTATCCATTCGCCTCTTTAGGTCGGTCACCTCCTTCATGAGAACGCGCAGCATCTGGTCAGTAGTCATGCGCTTTCCCGCCTTCTTCGGCATTCTCCAACAGAGTATCTGAAAAACAAACAAGAACGATTACAACGCTCAAAATTGGCTCTTCGTTCCGTCTCGAGCTCACGTGCAGCGAGGAGGTGCAGCTTTAGAGCACAGGAAGAAGAGGATGCCTTCTGGTCTTGCTTCTCCTTTTATCCGTCTTCAGGGCGGGCGTAAACCCGCCCCTGCCTGCCCCAAGGGTGTGGCCAGCCGCGTCAGTGTCTAGGCCAGCCCACTCTAGGGCGGGAAAAAGCGCGCCCCGGCTACGCCGTTTCGGGCATACCAGCCGAGACTCGCTTCCCGCCTAAGATGGCTTCCCGGGGGGATCGTGGTACTCCGCCATACGTTCGGGGGGACCGAGTGGTCGCCCCTTTCCAGAAAACACTCAATTAACACAAGGGCTCTTTTCAGAGCCACCTTATATCTAAGCACTCAAACTTCTGATTTACCTCCACTTTCACACTCTTGTAAATAGGTGTGCGCGACCGGGTGCGCGCACCCCGTATTTTTTTTCGGGGGAAAATTATATCTTTTCGCGTTTAAGGGCCTTACTGCACACCCTGAGAAAACCTACGCAGGAAGACAATCTCTACCTTCTCCCCTTTCCATGTTTCAACGCTTTGAAATGAACAATATATTTACTCGCAGTGACAAAATGGCGGACAAAACTTCCTGATTTCCTTCGAATCAAACGTTAACAGACGTCACGCAGCCAAAAAAAATTCCGCTCACGCGCAGCCGCTTGGGTGCACGCACGTGTGCACGCCTATAGATATATAATTGACTTTAACTTTAATTTTCTCAACAACTACTGAACGGATTTACACCATTCCAAAAAAAGCGTAATCTGCGAACAAGACTCTACAGTTTTGGCAAATTTCTGATAAATTCATTCACCCGTTCGAACTGTAGCCGAGTCTAAAGGTCCTATGGAAAATAACATTGAGAAAACACGTTTTGGGACCCCCCTTATATCTCAGCCCCCACTTGACCAATCCCCCCCCAAACTTTCAGGGAAGGAGTGCAGCGAACCTAGCCATCTTCTTTGAGAAATTCGCAAAGACTCATCCACCAGGGCCAAAGTTATTCCAAATAGAATGTTGAGGATTTCCTATGGAAAACAATACTAACTATAACTACCTACTGGCGACCGCCAGTAGGTAATATATATATATATATATTCACTGAAAAAAACATAGGTTTCAGGCCTTATATAGTTAGGAAATAGCATATAAAAAACCTTTGAAATTCACTGAAAAAACCATAGGTTTCAGGCCTTATATAGTTAGGAATTAGCATTTAAAAAACCATTGAAATTGCTCCTATATAGTTAGTTGTACTAACTATATTTTGCGCACCCGCAATCCACTGCTGATGATGTCACATATTACATCATTCATGACATGGTCAGTGACATCACTGATGACATAATTCATGTGACAATATGATGTACCTCCTTACACTCTAATATAACCTTTGATACACCCAGTGTTATACATATATATATATATATCCTGTACTCCGTATACCCACAAGCTCGCGCAGCTCACACAGCCAGCAAGTAGACTCCGGACACGGACCTCGAGGTACTTCACAGTTTTTATTTGGCAGAAAGAGTCACAGACGTTTCGGCTCAGCGGAGCCTTGATCACATGATATATATACACACATTTTAACCTATAAGTCACTCCTATGGCAGGCCTCGAAAATCCTGAAGGCAGAGTACTTGGTTTTATGTGAGAGGGTGCCCCAGCATGAGCTGAGCCCCTCTGCAGCTTTCGGAAACCCTCCCTTATAGCTGTTCCATGATACAGCCATGGACTGCAGTCAGAGATGTGCATTCTATGGGACAGTCATTGATGCCAATTAGTTGTAATATAACTAGTGAGGCCTGGGTGAATCATTTTACAACTATTTACTGTGCCCCACCGGAATCTGAATTGACTCCTATCTCTGGCGACCCTAAACCACTAGATATTGACATTGCAGAGGTAACGGAGGCTATAGACCAAAGTCTTGGCAATAAAGCGCCTGGTCCCGACGGGCTGCCGATAGACTTGATTAAGTGGATCCCGGCATTCTGGCCCACCTTACTTTTGAACATTTTTAATAACCTGATTTAGTAAGGATTCCTGATACATGGGCCAGAAGCATAATTGTACCAATTTTCAAAAAAGGCAACAGATCACTACCGTGTAATTATTGCCCAATCTCCCTAATAGACAACACCCTTAAAATATTAGGTCGAGTTCTTTAGTAGAATTCCACCCTTCTATAGGGAGAAGACATGTACACACTGGTATACCCGGTAAATGTTTAAAAGAGCCTAGGCATCACAAAATGGATCCTGCTGCCACAGACATGAGTCTGACCTCCTGCTGCTGGACGAAACTCCGGCAGGGTAGGCCTGGACAATAGGTTTCCTGTCCAGGGAGGTGCCTGCACCTCCCCAGGCAGGCTTTAGTGTATTGGGGCAGGGTGGGTTGCATTCAGTGAATGCTTTTCAGACACTGCCTGGGGCACACAAAGTGGCCCATGCATTTCCCAGTTCGAACCGGTTGCTGGGGCAGCCAGCTCTGGTGTGAAACTGGACAAAGGGAGATGGGTATAGCCACCCCTCCCCAGGTCCTCCCATAGGTGGGACCCTAGAGCTAGTCCAACCCCAAAACTTAGTATAAGTATCGGAACCCAGTCACTGAGACTTTAGATTACCCTGGACGAAACTCTGCAACATATATCTTGGACCTTTGACATTCCATATCGACAGGAAGATGGAAGAAATCTCCCTTAGGGTCAAGGAGTGACTCCCCTGTTCAAACAGTCACCAAAGAAGCATCTTGCCAGTCTGCATTTTCAAGGCTCCTCACCGATCCCGAAGAATCTGCGACACAGGACACAGACTTCCAGACATTTCCTGAAGTTGTGCATTGGGCTACTTGTAGTCCAAGCCCTGAGCACCTTTTGCTTTGAAGATTGTGGGCCTACACTCCACGAGTGTTCCGTGGGCCCGCTTTCAGCATTTCCGCTCAAGGTGCATTTGTGATCCCTAGTCCGTTGTCTAGTGGGTCCCCCTGAAGGAATCTACTTTGTTTCTACGGCTTCCCTGGTTGCCCCAGATGTGCCCTGACTCCCCTCCAAAGGGTGAGTTCCTCAGACTTTGCTGGTCTGCACCGAAGCCAATCTTGTCATCTTGTCATCTTGTCATCTTGTCATCTTGCGTGGGTTGCTGTTGCCAAGGCTTGTTAGGTCCAATCCAGATTTGTTGTTTGTTTCTTTACTCCTGGGTGGAGTAAACCGGAGCAATGAAATTCTGACATTTCAATTTCACTTATAATTGGTGATCATAACTAGCTCACTCTCAATAACTCACTCGCTAACTCTCTCACTCTCACTAACTAAATTTCACTCTCTCTCTCACTAACTCAATAACTCTCTCTCACTAACTAACTCACTCGCTAACTCCCTCACTAACTCTCTCACTCTCTCTCACTAACTCAAAAACTCTTTCTCACTAAGTCACTTGCTAACTCTCTCACTCTCACTAACTAAATCTCACTCTCTCTCACTCAATAACTCTCTCTCACTAACTAACTCACTCACTAACTCTCTCACTCTCACTAACTCTCTCACTAATGTTATCACTCTTAGTAACTCTCTTAATTTGTCACTATCTCTCACTAATTAACTCACTAAATCTATCACTCTCACTAATTAACTAACTTTCCTCTCCTGTTATTTATACCCACCCCTATAACAATAAACACCATAAAAAGCAACGATTAGAACAGGCAGATACAAGTTGCCAGCATTCAAACATAAAAAAAACCTCAAATCATTACTTCTAATTAATCGTGTTTTATTATATTCATTTTGTATCATAACTAAACTAACAAAAATGCTTCTCACACTTCTTTATTATAACATTTCAGCATACTGCAGACTTCTGCACAACACAGCTTAAAAACAAACACAAACTCAATAGCTCTGCCTTTACACTTATTAGTTCCCAAAGGCAAGACCTATTGGCTATGCCAATGCTTGTTTTGTTTATTTCAGCAGCATTACTTCTAGTGTGTCTTCTAGTGTCACTTTTTGTCACTATTAAATTAGCTTCACACATTCCCTTTATTGCTGTATTTTGAGACTCTTCACAGCCTGGATCCAGAGCACAAGAAACCATGGGGCTGCTGCAGGAGCCTTGCTGGCACTGGAGGGGGCGTGGCCAGCCACAAACATTTGCATACCCAGAAGCCTCTGCGGCAAACTCCCGATTCATTACTACAGGCGACACAGGCGTCTGTTTAATAGGAGAAGGAGCGCGGGTAGCTGTGCACACAGAGGCATTCATGAGAGCGACTGACACGTCACCGGTGTAAAGTCACCCTACTAGTAGTAAGTTAAATTTTTTATCTTGATTGCGCGAACAAATTTCTGGTGCATGTTTTAAATGAACTCCTTCACGCTGTTCACGCGCACTACGAGGGGCCATGAGAAGCGGAGCTTTTCATAAATTTTTTGAGGATTTCTCAATGAGAATGAAAAATTGTCTAGCATTCGCAACAAAGAATTTTCAATTCTATTAAGGACATGGAGGCGAGGATTATGCTTCTCTTATCTTTACTGACCAAACAGCAGCCAATAAACAAATTTAAACTTGCATAACCCCGGAAGGACAACCCCCTCCATAAGTCTGCACCAATCACAGTCCAGTCCAGTACAATAACAGTCTATGTAAAACCGGAACCTTCCTCTTTCTTTGCGATGTCTTCCGCAGTCCAACCAAGACTGGAGCCCAACGTGGCAACTATCCCATCCTCTTGTCCGAAGGGGAAAATCGCTCCGCAGCTGAGACCCAGTTCAGTCCGCAGGAGTCGTACTCAGGTCTGTTTGTTCTGATCACCTGAAACAAGAAAATATGTCATAACGGCTATTCCAACTTCAAGGAATACAACAAGCCATAACATTATTCGGGTGGGCAAAATACATTACATCTGCAAATCGATATACCAAGTACATTACTGGCAACTCGGGTGGGATAATCCTCGCCTCCGTGTCCTTAATAGAATTGAAAATTCTTTGTCGCGAATGCTAGACAATTTTTCATTCTATGTCAGTCCACGGAGGCTCTGATTATGCTAGTTTAAAGTCTCTCCACCACCACCGAGGCTACATCAACAATAGGTTTATGATAAAACGTTTTAAAAGTAGATTCAGATGACCAATCAGCCGCAGTCATGATGTCTTGAAGCTGAGACCCGGCACCAAAGGATTTTGAGGCCATAGCCCCTCTAACAGAATGAGCTCCAAATTTGGAGGAATCAATGCCCGCCAGGCTCAACAACCAGGAGGCCCACCTGGCCAGAGTAGCATTGGTGACTGGGTGGAAAGGTCTCTGTAGAGAAATCAATAACTGACCAAAATCATTCCTAAATTCTCTAGTACAGTCCTCATATACCTTCAGACATTTTACTACACACAATTTACTGTGGTGAGGAAAAGCAGGATAAGAAATACATTTTGAATGTGTTTTAGTACGTTTTGAAATCGTGAAGGAAACTCCCGTAGGGGTAAATACTCTACCTGCTAAATCCAGTGCTCGAATGTCCGAGAATCTTCTGCAGGAGATCAAGCATAGCAAAATCGTAAGCTTCGCTGAGAGCTGTTTCCTAGACAGACCCTCGTTCGCCGGCCACGCCGATAAAAAACGTAGGACAACAGAAACGTCCCAAAGCTCTGTATACTTAGGCTGAGGAGGTTTCACCATCCGGATCCCCCTGACTACCTTACACACCAGTGGATGTTCCCCGACAGGTCTGCCATCCACATGCGGATGCCCCGCCGAAATGGCCGATCGGAAAGTGTTCACCGACCTGTACGCCAAGCCTGACCGAGTCAAATCAGACAAAAAATTCGCAATCACAGAGACATGCGATCCCACCGGATCTCCCTGTCGCTCGTTACACCAACCAACCCATCGTCTCCAAGCCGACTCATAACGCTTGTGGGTGGAAGGCGCCCATGCCTGTGACAAGAAGAAGAGAGTGTCCTGAGAAACTCCTGGCACTTGCCAGCGTCTCCTGAAAGTCTCCACGCCATGAGAGACAACTGATCCAGAAGGACCAGCGGATGTTGAAGGCCCACAGGGTCTGTCAGCAGGTCTGGGAACGATGAGATTCGCACCGGAGGTGCGCATGCAAGGCTCATCGTGACCGGAAACCACGCTTGGGTTTTCCAACATGGAGAGATCAAGATCACCTCTGCCTTCTGTCTCCGAATCTGAGCCAGAACCCTCGGGATCATGATGAACGGGGGGAAGGCATACAGAATGCCCGTCGTCCATGATTGAAGAAAGGCGTCCGAGCTGATCGCCAACGGATCCGGACGCCAACTGAAAAACTGGGGCAACTGTCGGTTGAGTCGCGAGGCAAACAGATCTATTAAACACGGACCCCACAAGCGGTCCAAGGCCCTGAAAATCTTGGGGTGCAGCCTCCAATCGCTGGCATCCCTCAAATAACGCGAGTTCCAATCCGCTGTCACATTGACAGACCCCGGAATGTACTCCGCCGTTACCGATATCTGATGGGCCAGGCAATAGTGCCAAAATTCCTTGGCAATCTCCGCTAGGAGACGAGATCTGGTGCCCCCGAGGCGATTTATGTACCGTACCGCGGACACATTGTCCATGCGTAGTAGAATACAACACGAGACCTTCTGAGGGGATAGAGTCCGCACCGCAAAAGAACCCACCAGCCGCTCCAGACAATTGATGTGGAGATTCAATTCTTCGTGGGACCATTGGCCCCCGGTCTCCACCGAGCCGCAACGGGCTCCCCAGCCCCATCGGCTCGCATCCGACTCTATCACAACCTCTGAGGTGGCCGCAAAAATGGCTCTGCCGTTCCAGGCTTCCAAATGTTCCAACCACCAGTTCATCTCCGTACGCGCGTCCGTCGATAACACTACCTGTTGGGCGTAAGTCACGCCCTTGCGAAGGTGTAAAGCCTTCAAGCGTTGCATCGTTCTGTAGTGCAAGGGACCCGGGAAGATCGCTTGGATGGAGGAGGCCAAAAGCCCCACCAGGCGAGCCAAGGTCCTCAAGGAAATTGTCAGAGAGACAAGTGCTTTCCTCAACTCCTTCTTGTTTGCCACCCTCTTCTTGAGTGGTAGGAGCAACTGGGCTTTCACAGAGTCGACCTGGAATCCCAGAAATTCCATAATCTGTGCAGGTACCAGAATGGACTTCTGCAAGTTCAAAAGGAAACCCAGGTCCTGAAGGAGGTGAACCATCCACGACAAGTGGAGCGAAACAATCTCCGGAGAGCATCCCAAAATCAGGATGTCGTCGAGGTAGATGATCAACCTTACGCCTCTCTCCCTCAGACACTGAACTATCGGTTTCATCAGTTTGGTGAAACACCAGGGAGCGGACGAGAGGCCAAAGGGCATGGCGGCAAACTCGAACCATGTGTTGCGCCACTGAAATTGAAGAAACCGCCGATGCGGTGGAAAAATGGGCACCGTTAGGTAAGCGTCCTTCAAATCCAGACGTACCATCCAATCTTGTTCTAACAGGATGTCTCGCAGTAGGTGTATGCCCTCCATTTTGAAGTGTCGATACACCACCCATGCGTTGAAATCCCTGAGGTTTAAAACTAACCGAAAGCCCTGGTCCTTCTTTGGGACTACGAAGATTGTGCTTGCAAAGCCGTGATCGTGCGGCAAAGTTTCCACAATAGCCCCTTTCCTGAGCAAAGCCCGCACTTCTGCGTCTATGAAATTCTGTTCTTGAAGGGAAAAATGTAGTGGCGCGGGCGCTTGTCGCTGCGCGGGGGATGCATAAAACTCTATGTGATACCCTTGGACGGATTGTAACACCCAGGGATCTGTTGTCAGATCTTGCCACCTGTGGATAAACAAGGCCAACCTGCCCCACACCATGTGTTCCGTCGCACAAAGAATGCGTACCTGAGTAGGAGTTGTCTCCCGAGTTATTATGCTGTCCTCTGTAGCTTCCTTTCTGTCCTCTGCCACGACCTCCTCGATTACGGGAGGGGTAGAAGTTGGGGCGTTGGTAGCCTCTGCCTCTCTGCTCACCTCCGCGTGAGGTCTGATTGAAACCTCGGCCGGACCCTCGACCTCGCTGGCGTCCGGCCCTGTCAAAAACACCAGTGTGAAGCACCCTCTTAATCGTGGTTTGCGCCTTGTCCAGCGCGGAAAAGGTGGCAACGTACTTGCCCATTTCTTTAACAAACTTGTCTCCGAAGAGCATGCCGTTAGCCAGAGAACCAGGTTCGTTGGAGGCCATCTCCGCCAATTGGGAGTCTATACGCATAAGAAAAGAGCGTCTCCGCTCCGTAGACGGCGCCACATTAGCGTTTCCCAGAAAGCACATCGCGCGTTGGGCCCATTCCATGACGTCAGACGTGTCCAGAGGCACGCCCTGTTCCTTAGCCTTGACAGCAGCCTCCAGAATCTTAGTGAGGGGTCCAGATACGTCCAGTAACTTGTCCTGGCACCCCCGCCAAGCCCTATCCAGTCCTTTTTTGGGGTCTTTAGCAAACTTCCTCATGAATGCTGTCATGGTAGGGTCAAGGTCCGGGGCATCCGCCACCATCCCCGTCACCGACGGTCTTGGACATTCCGACCTCAGAGTGGCTCGAACCCCACTATCGAAGCCTTGGCGCAAGTTGTTGGTAACATAATGCGCAACCTCGGCACAAGGCACCCACTCCGTGGACCTAGGGTGAATTATATTATTGGGGTCAAATAGCAGGTTCCTAGGGACCTGACTATCATCGGCCTTGAAAGCCGTGTGTTTAGTTTTCTGAGACTTCTTCTTAGAAACAAAAGACTCCGCCTCCGAGTCTGAAGTATCTGGCGGTGTCGAGGAGGAATCCCCCGAGGTCTGATAAGCCATAGAGCCATGGTCCCTCATCACTGACCTGGCCATCTGCGCTATCTTATGCTCTTGGGACTGGTCAGAAGTACCCCCTTTACGTGAGGATTTAAACTTCCTCTTGCCCGCTGGATGATGGGACTTGTTAAAAGGTTTTAACGCCTTAATCAGGGCTTTACTAACAGAGCTCTGGTCGTGGGTAGCCAGAGCCTCACCCAAATTCTCCTCCAGCTGTTCTTCCTCAGGCTCATACTGTTCATACTCATTAAATTCGACCCACTGGTCGCCCTCCTCGGCGTAATACGCCATATGCAAGAGAAAAAGGAGGTGAGGAGGAGATTAATAGGGGGGGAGTAGCCCAGGGGTGTCGCCTCTACACACACACAATGCAACCCCAGTTGCCAATACACACCAGAGGCAGGTCGATATAAGGTGGAAGGAGACCCCTTGTATAATCTAAAGAACTCCCCTCGAGCAAAGCTCTGCTCCGGACACGCTCCGGTCAGCGTTACAATGAGACCAGGGATTTATGCAGCCAACAACGCGCCAAACGCGAGGAGCCGGTAACTCAAAACGAAACTCGGCTCCTCGCGCATGCGCGGTACAACTGGGGCACACACTCGACTGCTCCCTGTGCGCGGCGAAGCCGCGTCTGTCTCCTCCTGCTCCACCGCCCCCTAACGCGCTCAGGCACTCAGCGCACGCCGCAGGACGGCGGACCGGGACTGAAAAACCCGACGCCGAGAATAAAAAACGCTCGCAAGGCGCAAGACAGAAAGCGCAATCGCGCTACAAGCAGTCGAGCACTCGCTCATACACGTTCACCATAAACACGAAAAACCACACCATAAACCCTCATTCATAAGCAAAATAAGGGAAAGGCACTTAACTCGCTGCTGCAGCAGCAAAGAAAGAGGAAGGTTCCGGTTTTACATAGACTGTTATTGTACTGGACTGGACTGTGATTGGTGCAGACTTATGGAGGAGGTTGTCCTTCCGGGGTTATGCAAGTTTAAAGTTGTTTATTGGCTGCTGTTTGGTCAGTAAAGATAAGAGAAGCATAATCAGAGCCTCCGTGGACTGACATAGAATCTCCGTGCTTTGGTAAAATGTGAGTTTGCTGGGACGATTGGGCCTCCTCGGCCGCTGGAGAGAGGTGGATCCCGCAGGCGCCATCGGAAGGCGTCACATGGTCACGTGACGCAGTACGAGGCGCCTCCGCGAAGAAGTGGGAGGTGCAACGCTCCCTCCTGTCGCTAGAGGTCAAGCTGCTCAAGAGAAAGAATCAGCGCATCATTCCTAATCTGCATACCCACAATTCTGTGCGCGCCTCATAATGCTGCTTTACTTTCATATAAATGCAGGGCTCTTTATGGCATTGAAAACGATAAAGAGCGGACATTTAAGAACGAAGAGGCCAGAGTATCAGCCCTCTAGTGGGAAGGCAGGAACCGTAGTTAGGCACACTACTTTACCAAGGGAAGTTAATGGGTAATTTGCTTCATTTCAATAAAGTTAGTTAGTGGTATGATGTGTTAGTTCCGTGCAGTGGGGTAGACCGGCTGCCTGCTCGGGATGCCTGGAAAGGATGTGGACCGGCCAGCACCTGAGGAGCCCTGTAACCCGGTCCATGTACATGAATACGATGATCCACAGCGAAGCAACCCACTGGAAAGGGGACCAGGAGTGGTATGTTTGTGATACAGGAAAATTATGGGAATCTCTACAACCAGTCTTGCAGCCTAATTCATGAAGCTGAATTCGGCTCGCAAAAGGGCCAGATTCTGAGAATCTGGCCCTTTGCGAGTGAGATTTTTGCATTTGGGATTTATCCTCCCAAATGCAAAAATCGGTAATAGCGTTTTCGCAATTTTGCGATGGATTACATTTAAGGAATCTCTATTTGAGATTCCTTAAATGCAATTCATCATCCATTTAAAAATTGAGAAATCGCAAATTCGGGCCGCTACTTACCGCGAGGTCAAACATCGTGGTAAATAGCGATAACTCAGAAAAATGCTTTTAAAAGCATTTTTCTGAGTTGCATGTTGCACACACACATGTCCTTTGGACATGTGTGTGCGCAACCCCAGTTCATATTGGCATTTAAGGGGTGCTACAGGGTGTCCTTTGGACACCCCTGGCACCCTTTTAATCGCTATCCTATTTGCAATTAGCTAATTGCTAATCGCAAATAAGGAATACTCCCCATTCATTCCTACGGGCCTTTTGGCCCATAGGAATGAATCGGGAGTTATTCCTTATTTGCGATTAGCAATTTGCTAATCGCAAATAAGGAATTAGTAGGAATCGCATTTTTTTTGCATATTCCTACACGAATCCCGTTTTGCGAGTCCTTAATAGCGATTCGCTATGAATCGCTATTAGGGGCTCGCAAAACGGGAGTATGATGAATCAGGCTGTTGGTCCAGAGTTTCCTCGATCACGGAACACAGATCTTTCTAAACAGGAGCATCGAAAAATCCCGCTAGCTGTCCATACAACTATATCACTCTTTCATGCCATCTGTTTTTAGCATGTTTCTTTCTAGGACTTCAATCAATGGGTTGCTTGGAAGAGGCTCCATGTTTGTGTTTTCGCCAGAACAGTTTCAAAGACTTCTTAAAATAAACCCAGACTGGAAATCTTACAGGCTTCTTGATTTAGGAGATGAAGAAGTTACGAAAGTCATGAGCCCTCATTTCGAAGAAATCTACGTAACAGAGATGTCGCAAACTATGATATGGCAACTTCAGGAAAAAAAAGTACAGGGTACTTGAAATAGACGAATGGCAGAACACAGGATTCCAATATGAATCTTCTCGATCGCTGCGATCGACCTGTGACTTTATTGAAAGAAATCCCAAATGTACTGGAGCCAACTAGGGGCCGAGGCATTCTTGCACTGGCTCTTCCCTTTCACCCATATGTGGAAAATGATCTACCGCAAGCTGGAGACAGAACACCACCCACATGTGAGGCACCTGAAACAGCAGAGGATGAAGATGCGGATGAAGCAGCGCTCTCATTCACTTGCACGTGGGTCATCTCCAAATTCAAGTGGAAAGTGGGAGGGGACTTGGGGCAAACATGTCACCATTTCAAAGGCCAAAATAAAGATGTGTTTCCTCTTAGTGTGGCTGAAGGACATTGTTTTATACGGAATATTCAAACCCAAGAATCATCATTTTTATCAGCTCGCACCCCGACAGTGCAGACTGCGCTCCCGACAAGAGTGGACATATTTTTTATACTCAACTGCACTATAGATCGTAACCAAACAGAATCAATACAGTTGATACAGTGTGACCGATTGCTTTTTCTTTCTTTTTTTTATTTATTATGAAAAACAAGTGAAGACTGGCACTTACTTCAAAGCATTGTTGAATATATAGCGTTTTGGCAAATGTTCTTCCATGTTACAAAGTAGTAATTCTGATCTTCATTCTCAAGCACATGTTTTTAATTATGCCAATAAATGTTTTGGAGACGAGAAAAAAAAAGAAAAAAAAAATTGTATCCATTTAGGAATGTTTGGGAGCGGCCGCCTCGCAATTCACTGGGCAATAAAAACAACAACAGAAAAGTGGGGAAGAAGGGATGGAAATCAATTGACCCGCTCCAAGTCTGCTGGAAAGCATATTTCAGAGATCAGGGGACAGATTTACAATAACTGCTCGATCCCTTTACATTCGCAGGGGTGCGCCAGTTATTGTGCGCCACGGCTTCGCCACCATGAATGCGCCGCCACGGGGCAAAAACGGCACAGATGCGTCTGTGCCGTAAACGCGGCTCATTGCTGGAGTTGCGTCGCAAGCGTGACGCAGCGCCAGCAATGCTCTGGGGGCCCTGTCTGTCCAATGCTGCGTCAATCCTTGCACCTGCTTCAAGCAGGCGCAGGGTTTAGACGCAGCATGGACGTAAAAGTGACTCAGTATTTCACTCAGCCACTTTTAGGAGGCGTTCCTGCACCACAACGCCCCCCCCTGCCCCGGAACGCCTCCTTCTGGCGCAGGGCTTTACAATGTGACGCATCTCCCAGATGCGTCACGTTGTAAATACCCAGCACCATGGTGCATCTTTTGCGCCGCCGCCGTGTCACAAAAGTGACGCAGCGGCGGCGTAAAAGAGGAGCAAGGGGCTTGTAAATTTGCCCCTTACTCTACAAGGTGGAAATTTAACTTTTTTTGTATAAATGAGGAGGCATATAATCAAGGGCTTATCGCCAAGCTAGCAGCCAAAGTAGCGTGCTAACATCCGATATCACCAATTTCCCTGCAATAGCAATCGCAAAAAGCATCGCCACAGATGAAAACCGTCAAATTGCTAATGAGATGCAGAGTAGGCGTTCCCGTGCAAAAAGACGTGACAACACCACTTCTTAACATTCTCAACGACCAGCCATATCCGCCATAAGAACGCAAAACATGTGATAAGGCGCGATAGCAGCAGGAATTTAACATCTGCTCTGACCTGGTGTAATGTCAGACGACAACCTGAACAAGACAGGGAGCGAGAAAGAGAGAGAAAGAGGGAGAGAGAGAAAGAGAGGGAGAGGGAGGGAGAGAGAGAGAGAGAGAAAGAGAAAGAGGGAGAGAGGGAGAAAGAAAGAGAGGGAGAGAGAGAAAGAGAGGGAGAGGGAGAGAGAGAGAGAGAGAAAAAGAAAGAGCGAGAGAGGGAGAGAAAGAGGGAGAGAGAGAAAGAAAAAGAGGGAGAGAGGAAGAGAGGGAGAGAGAGAAAGAGAGGGAGAGGGAGAGAGAGAGAATGAGAAAGAGGGAGAGAGAAATAGAGGAAGAGAGAGAAAGAGGGAGAGAGAGAAAGAGAGGGAGAGAGAGAAAGAGAGGGAGAGGGAGAGAGAGAGAGAGAGAAAGAGGGAGAGAGAAAGAGAGGAAGAGAGAGAAAGAGGGAGAGAGAGAAAGAGAGGGAGAGAGAGCCAACACTGAGGACCCAGGCGTCACTGCTCACCTGCTACCACCGGTGCGTGTCCAACCACGTGCCGGTTTAGACTGCAGTCCACCAGGTCCTTTATCTGAAACAGAGTCCAGAGTCATGAATGGCAGAGTCCATACAGTTGCACACGCCATCATCGCTTGCCCGCCCCTGCGCACACTGGCTGCTGCACCCCAGCCCCTCCCACCGCCCACCGATAATTGCACGCCCTTGCGCATCCAGGCCTCACTGCTCACCTTCCGACACCGGCGGGTGTCCAAGAGGGCCCACCACGCGCCAGTGCAAGCTTCAAGCCTGGGGCCCGTGCCCATGCCAGCCTCAGCATCATGCACCCCGCACCACAGGCCACCAGGTCACACACTTGAGTCTGGGTCTTGATTTCGCAATGGCAGAGATCATATCAGTGCACACGGCATCATCGCAGGCTGCACACCTGCTCAGCCCTTTAGGTCCCACTACCTCTGTTTGCCCTAGAGGCCTTGCCACATGGCAGTAGACCCGCACTGCCTGCTGACTCAGGCCTACACTGCAGTCCAGCAGGGCTCACCAAATCCTTACCAGTCCAGACCGCCAGGATGGGGTATCATCGCAGGATGCACACCCGCTTAGCTCTTTAGGTGCCCCTACCTCAGTGCACTGAAAGTCACCATCTTGAAGCGGTGTGCCTGTGCCAGCCGCAGTGTATCCAGTGCCACCAAGTCTGTGCCCCACAAGTCATGGACCCTTTATGATTGAGCCTCGTAGTGCGGACACCATCATGTCACCTCCGGCACTAGGGAATGTGATGTGGTAGGGCCCTAGTCCCTCATGCATAAATAATAACCACACGGATACGCCCAGATAGAGAGTGGAAATGGTGTCCAGCACGTGTGCCCTGCCCTTTGAATTGGCAGGGCCACATGTCCTGTGAAGCATGTGCCGGATGGGTGTTGGGTGGGTGTATACCAGCCCTGAGGGAGTGGCTGTGACATGCTGACAACTAGACCTGTGATCAGCAGATCACTACAGGGAAGACCTGGGACATGAAGCGTTGTTGCCACGCCTGTGAGCGTAAGAGGAGTGGGCTGGCCTGGCGTATGCCAGTCCAACGCAAGAGTGTGGACAATGACCACGGGGCTCTGGAAGTGCTTACATCCAGGGCTGAACAAGGAAGTAATAAATGCGTGTATCTCTGTTTTAGTGTCGCGCCACCCGGACCGCAATTGGCAATGTATCTCCCTGTGACCCAAGTCCCACAACATGAGCAACATGGACGTAAGGGGGAACCAATGACCCTACATCATCCGTACTTCCACACGTGAAAGATCATAGACAGGACACATCTGTGTGAATATGAATGTTTAATGCACATTCAGTGGAGTGTTGCTGCTGAAGCAGTACAGGGCGATGCAAACCCCACTTTACATTTTTGGCCCGTGGAGGGCCAGCCAGAGTCATTTAGGGAATGTCAAGTTCATCAGAAGAGAAAGAGTACAGTCCGCAGTCTGAATGCTGTGTCATTGGTGATCAAACAGAAAATGGCAGTCCATGTCAAAGGTCCACGTTGAGTGTTGCAGAGTGTATCGGGGGACAGTGGAAGGTGATGATGACGAGGGCAGAACCAAGCACAATCCAGCCATATGGCGGAGATGAATGCTACTGCGTCCTGCTTACCACGAAGGCAGATTCATCCGCATCTTCATCCTCTGCTGTTTCAGGTGCCTCACATGTGGGTGGTGTTCTGTCTCCAGCACTGGGTGGCAGTGATACCTCAGGGGCTGGAGGTGGAATGTCTGCCACGCTGTGTGGCACGGACACTTCAGGGGGCGGAGATGTGGATGTAGTCGTAGCAGCAGCATATATCATCGCAAGGCCTTGTGGCAGCAATGTCATGAGGAGGGTATTTAGCGCAATGAGGATCCCAGATACCTCTCGCTGGTGTGCAGCCATGGCAGCCGCTCTTTCCCCCTGCATCCGCTTCAGGGTCTCCATTATCCTCCGCATGTGTGCCAACTCCCGGTTGACATCGCTAGACCCACTCTGACTAGACAGTTGTTCTTGTCTCTGAGTGAGGACTCCAGCGATGTCAGCCATGGATCATTGGAGGACATGGAGCGGACTGGGGGTGTCCGTTAGGGACTGTGAGTGGTCCCTGATGGGACTTAGATACCCACGTATGGTATCTAGTTTGGCTGTCATGCGGTCGAACCCCGCCTGCACCTGTTTAGCCAGTTTCTCCTGGTACCCCAATACACGGCGTTGGAAGGCCAGGTGTTCTTCGTGGGGGTCCTGGGAGGCAGCTGTGGTAGTGCCTGCTGTGTGGTCTGTGCAGGGGGTGGGGTCTCATAGATGCAGCTGGGCTGCCCTGCTCCTGGAGGTGTGGTGCGGAGGCTGTCAATGAACTCTTGGATGGCGTCTGTGTCGAAGGGTTGGTGGTCCTCTTCATCATCAGAGAAGAGAGGTTCTGCCTGCTCTGCAGAGGTGTTGGTTTGCCCTCTGCAATGTGAAGGGGAGATGTAGTTTAACATTGTGTTCACATGTATGTTGATGCATGGTGATGTGCTCTGCATGTTATGTGTTTGTGCTGCATTTTGGGATAGTCACCCCTGCAGCTCTGATTTTGCTGCCCCTTATCGTTTTCATGCGGTGTGCCTTTCAATTCTGTGCTTATACAGTGCTGAGATTTTGCAGACTTGGATACATTGGTCTCTTGTTGGGAGTTGGGGGTCTGGGACATGGTTTGTCTGCAGATGTGCTATACTTAGTTGTGCATTTGTGCCATTGTGCCCATCTCTAACGTCCCCCCAGTCTCTGGTTGTTACTCATCCTGGTGCTGTTGTGTCAGGTCATGTTGAGCGGTGTCCGGTCCCCCAACTCCTGCCACCGTCTCCCCACTGATGACGGTGGACACCATTTCCTCCATCTCGTCCAGCTCCTCCTGTGGCGTTGGACTCCCAACTCCAGTCTGCATTGCTGCCTTCTGGTTGTTAGCGAGTTTCTGCTGGGTTTTGCGCTTCACATTCTTCCAGCGCCTCTTAACCTCTTCCATTGTCCTCTTCAGCACTCCGACTGCATTCACCTTGTCCACGATGGACTGCCATATTCCATTTTTTGTTGCCAATGACGCAGTGGAGGTGACAAACAGTTGTTGATGGTGTTCTACCACCTCCTTTATCAGGATCCTGTTTGCCTGCGGACTGAACTGCGTCTTCCTCTTCTTCTTGTCCTTGGCCTTCCCTGACCTCAAGGTCCCAGGCTGGTCCTCCGGGGGGCTTGTGGGGCTCTGGTTTTCCTCTGAATTTGCTCCGGCTACCTCGATTGTGCTTCGCTGATGTTTTGCTTTTGTTTGTATGTTTTTTTCTACTTTTATAGTGATTTTTCCCACCTGCCGTGTGTGACTTGCAGGCCCGGTGAAGATTATTGCTGATTTATTTAGCAAGGAGGGCGCAATGAAAAGGGACGCATCGCTGTTTTCACGCAGTGATGCGTCACTTTCCAAAAATGAGGCCCCCTGTACATTTGAAGGAACAGTTTGCACAAAATGTATCTTATTGTGGTAGGCGGGTGGATTGGTAGGGCAAATGATCTTGACAGTAGGGGAGATGTGGCCGCCACTACGGCTTAGCAATCCTTGCTGCTGACTCAGGGAGCTGTAATCCGTCCGTGTAACTTTTTCATTAGTAGATTCACACACACTGAGCTCTGGAGATTCAGGAGTGATCCACCGACTGCCAGTGGCTAGGATTTTCTGGATTAAAATGAACAAAAACTAATGTCAGATATTACACCTTTAGATAACAGAAGCGCTTCCGACGCCATTATTAAATGCTGTTCAGGGCTTAGTATGTCAATTAGGGATGGACTGAACTGGGACGCCAATGGCACAGAACTGGATGGTGTCTTGGGCCCCAACTGTGCCACATATCACTTTGAAAAATGCATTTTTGTGCATTTTCAATACATGTGCAAATTACCATCAACTTGAAGTTGAAGGTAATCAGCGTTTTCTAAATGCACAGTTCGCATTTACGCTACGTGCATCAGCATCAGGGAATGACCAATTGCAAAGTCCAGAATGCATTCGCCATATAGGTAATTTAAGAAAAATTGCAATTACCTAATTTGCAAATACAAAGCCTTTCATGCTTCAGAAAAGTCCTTTTTGCCCTCGCGAGGGCAAAGATGCTTGATGCATGTGGCTCTTGATCTTCTAAAGCTATAACTCTGGGGTTTGACATGTGTGATTTCCGACAGGCCCTTTGAGAGTGTTTTAAGTAGCATCAAAGGTAATTATCCACAACATGATGTTCGGAAAAGCAGTAAACTGAATGTTTTCATATGTGCTTGAAGTGAAATTCCCAAAACACACAGAAAATAACAAGAGACAAAAAGGGGTTCCAAATCCCCAAATAGCAAAGAAGCTTTGGGGATTTGTGGCTAGGTTAACAATAAAACACTTTAAAATATAAGCTCTTCGTAAGGAAGAAAGAAAGGAAAGAGGATAAAGGCATTCAAGCAGCATGCACGGCGCTGCTCGATCCAGAGGCAATACTCCATGGGAGTTAACTTGACCCTACCAGGTAGGTCGCTCCCCCTCCGCACAGCACTGCCTGTGTGTCCCTGCCCCAGCCGCCACTGCTGATGAAGGTTGAGGCCCTCCTCAACCCGCAGGCTACCACCTGTGCCTCATTCCTGGTGGCCAGTGGTAGGCCATAGGTTTGTTCATCTCTGCTATTTTTCCGCTATTTATTGTATTGTATTTACTGTATTGCCTTTATTATCATTTTTTTGTGTGCCTGTGACTGCTGTTCTCTTCCTTCCCCTGCTGCCGGTACTTGATCTGCACTTCTCCTTCAAAAACCAAATCAATGATGATAATGATTCTGAGTAAGATGTCAATACTGGCTTAAGATCTAAATCCACCTTTCTCCCACCCACACATGCGGTACCCCCACAGGTAGCCACATTTGAGCAGGCGGTGAAAGATGACATCGAAAAGATCTGGACTTCTCCAAAGAGTGGTTATAGCAACCTTTCAGGAGTAGAAAAACAAGCATTAAGAGCCCTCACACAAGATCCCTCGATAGTCATAAAACCCGCTGACAAGGGTGGTTCCATCGTGATACTGGCTGTAGATACCTATAGGACGGAATGCTTAGGACAACTGAGCAACACTAGATCTTATCGACCACTGGCGACTGATCCTACCACCAGATTGTCGAACGAGATCAAGACTCTGGTGGAAGAGGCTTTGGCAGAAGGCTGGATAACTCCCTTAGAATCACAATTTCTACAGACACAACAGCCCACCATGCCTTATTTTTACACCTTGCCGAAGGTGCATAAGCCCCAAAGGCCACCGCCTGGGAGGCCGATCATTTATGGCCAGGGATCACTACTTGAGCCACTCTCTGCTTTTGTAGATCATTTCTTAAGACCCATAGTACACACTATGCCCACGTACCTGAAAGATACCACGGACGTATTGAGAGCAATTCCAACTATAGAATACCATCAGGAGACAGACTATCTGGTCTCTATGGATGTCGAATCCTTATACACCTCAATCCCCCAGGATGAGACCTTGGATACCATCAGGTCCATCCTGGAAGGGCGAGATTTCGACTCTATCACTCCGGTCCCCTTTATAATGGCCCTAGCAACCATTGCCATGAAAGACAATTACTTCAGGTTTGAAGACACAATCTACCTCCAAACCTCGGGCACTAGCATGGGGAGCATTTTTGCTCCTTCCCTGGCTAACCTGTACGTTCACAAGTTCGAACAGTCATCTGTGTTAACAACATCTAACCCCTTTTTCATATCTATAGTAGGTGGAAGCGCTACATAGATGATGTGCTGGTGGTATGGAGAGGTGACCTGGACTTAGTCCTACGCTTCCATGAGTGGTTGAACTCTCAGAACAGATTCCTGCGGTTCACCATTGAGATAAGCCAAGAGAGGATTTAATTCCTGGATCTCTCCATTCATGTCACCCCAACTGGCCTGGAAAGTGAACTCTTCCGCAAACCCATGGCAAGGAACTCGCTTCTATTGTACGAGAGCCAGCACCCTAAATCTCTGTGTGACAACTTATCGTTTGGTCAGTTTCTCCGCCTAAGGCGAAACTGCTCCACCCTGGAGACCTTCTCACACCACGCAGCTAATTTGTCAGACCAACTGGTAGAGAGACACAACCCCAAGAAACTTATCAAGCGCTCTCTCAAGCATGCTACGAATAATAACCGGGAGGCACTTTTAGAGCCCTGGATTGCAAAGCCCCCCTTGGACCGTCTGACATTTGTAAGCACATTTAACAGCAGGTCCAATTGTGTCCAGAATACCATCAGACGACATTGGCATATCTTGAACTGTACCAATGAGAAAATCGAATATCCTCTATTCGCTTTTAAACGTTCAAGCAACCTACGTGACCAAATAGTACATACGCGCCCCAAAGAGTCACCTAAAAGAGAGATTGGGATACTATGGACCTTCCAGCAGTTACCGGACATCACCCATGTGGGGCTTGCTCGGTCTGTCCTCAGACACCTAAGACAACCAGTATCGATATTGGTGCCACCCGGCCATGGGAGCTAAGACACTTCACTAATTGTAAGAGTACCAACCTTATCTATCAACTGACTTGCCCATGCAATGAAAGGTACATCGGAATGACCACAAGAAAGGTCCGCGCTCGGATGCTGGAACACAAAAGCACCTTTCGGTGTAAGAAAAGTCTCTCCAAATTAACTAAACATTTCATACATACTGTTCTTGAAAAACCTTTCATTCCCACCCACGTAAGTGATATATCAAGATTTTTGTTCATTAAGGAACAAAAATGGGTTTACAAACTACATACAGACACTCGAGGGCTGAATGATGAGATTCCTTGGTTTAGCCTTCAGTAGTTCCATCTCTATAAGGAAACCATTGCTGTTGACTTCTGTCTGAACTAAATTTACAATGCACAGAGGTATCTGGTCAACCTGCAGCAGATATAAGTTGGATCTTGTACATAGCTTTGGGCCCCTACATAAAAACGGGTTACATATATACCTATCACCGTTTGACTGCCCACTTTTGTAGCTGGATACACAACCAGCAGTGTCTCCTTTTTCTGTATGGATGATTTACCCGACAGATGATCAAATTGTGCTGCTACTTTCTTGACTAGGTACTACTGGCGACTTTACTACATTTACCTTATTATACTTCGTTGTATCTGGTAGCTGGGGGACCATGCATCTGTTGGGCGTGACCACTCGCGCTCACCTCAGTTGCCTTCTGTTCCTTACGTGATTTGTGGTTGACAGTTTGTCTGCTGTACTTTTAGAACTACTTTTTTCATTGAAGTGATGTCACTTTGTAGTTCTTCAAATTTCTATACAAGAGCCATGATTTTTAATATTATAATGTCAAGAATTGTTGGGGTACACTTGTTGTATTCATTGAGTTTTGTGTAACTTTCAAAAAGAATCCTAGCCTTGAGACCCGCGCTACGTTGTGCCCCCTCGTTCTGCGCCCCGCGACCTACGGAACTACAGACGTCCATGTTATGACGTCATTTTGTAGTCCCGCTAGTATCGCGAGAGGACGCGTCTCTCTGCTAGCCCGAGCTACCGGCTCGGTTTAGTTGTTCCCTTTTCTTTTGCGCTAAGGAATTGCAACTCGGAATGCATGGGCAATATCTATGGCGTCTCCAGGTAGGGTTGCTCAGCCTAATATACTGTTCGTTTTACAACTATAAAACGAGGCGTTTTCTTCGATGAGTAACCTATACTGATTGGCTACATATGGATGCTTTGGACCAGTCTTAAAGGCTGTACCTGTCCTGTTCGTTGCCTCCCCCTGACTCAGTGCCGGCCGGAGGCAACGACGGACAGGTAAGCCACTTGTATGGTCAGTCCCTTTGTTTTCTAATAAGTGGTTTTTAAAACATTTTGCAAGCAGGTTAACCTCTCAAGGGTGTATTTAAAGGGGTTCCACTGCTGGACATTCATTATAAAGGGCTATTTTACCTCAAATCTAACTATGGCCTGTTGAACTCAGCACCACATCATAGCTGCTATATTGGAGGTGAAGTGGTCTGTGCCTTGGAGTATTGATCCTTGGGTACTGGACTATGATAGGTAGTGAGGTCTGGGAGTAAGCTGCATGATAAACCTGTGCCATGTATATATAAGGCAGAGCAGGATAGACTTATATATTCTCTCTGCTGTATTTAAGATCAGGTTGTTTTACTTCTGCAGAGCGGGGTCTCACATGTCCTGAGCCAGGTCCAGGAGAGGTGAGGTCTGTTCCCCGGGCAATCTGGGTGAGTAGATAATGTCCTTACAGTGTAATATTTTGGACATGCGATCTCTTACAATTAATCCTTACAGCGGGGTCACTGTGTGTTTTTTCTACTGTAGATGTAACTTATACACCAGGTGTCACTGAGGAGAGTTAACAGACGTCGAAAATATATCCTTTGCTGTTATAGAATGATACTCCCGATTGTTTTTTGACATTTTTGCTTTGGCACATTATTTGCATTATATGCAGTAGCATTACTTTTGAGAACAGAGGCCCTGAAGAAAGCCTGGGTCCCTTTTTTCCCATTAGGCTGAAACATGTTGGCCCCTTTGCGGATATTTGGTTAAATTGCTATGATATTGCGCTGTTCTTGTTTTTAACAGGAAGAGACCTTCCCTATTAAAAATTTCCTCTCTAGGCTCTCTATCCTATTTTAATTCACCACTCTTTATTTCACCGTTCTGAAAAGCACTTTTCTATTCAAATAGCTAGGGTAGATCTTACTTGTTACAAGGTGTCATCTCAGCGATAAACCTACTGGGCTCCCCTACGAGACCGGCGATCGCTTTCTCACGCCGGGAGAAGTGGATGTTATACTTCCCGGTGTTCGTCTTGTTTCCTGGTGAGAAACTAGACCGCGTATGTGATTCGAAGATGGCCACTCGTATTGGAATACGACGGCGGCCATCTTTGAATTTTCGGGCTGAATATCCGATCATAATAAATATGAGGAGATTGATCCTTTATACACATAGGGGTTATAAAGCTAATTTACCTAAGTAGGTACACTTCCTGATATTTTTACATAGTTTGGGTGGCAAAAACGGATAGTATCGTTATTGCCAGCTTAGGTAACCATTAACTTAAATTCAAGCATCACTAACCTTAGTGTATTAGATGGATATATTTATGGTAATTATTAGACTTATTGTGCTTTTGTTATGCAATAAGCGCTACTCATTACTAGGGATAAGGTAGTTCTAATTTTAGGGGTTATGTTGATTATCAACCAAGTTGATATTATACTGACAGGTTATTTATAAATCAGTATAGGGGGTTCAAAGATCAGGTTGAAAAAGGACTGAAAGAGACCTATCACAAAATATTCTTTTACCAAGGGATGGATCATTATAAATAAAAGGAACTTACGGAACGATCGGAAGCTCTGTGTTTTTAACACATGAAGGTCTTAATCTCTCTTCCATGGGTATTTTTACAGGATGGATACTATTAATAGTGAACATAGTTTTTAGGTTTGTACCCTTATCTTGCCAGTAGGCCCCATGGGATGCTATCATTTAGGCCTTGGGTATCTGTTTTCAGCTTGTACACCCAGCGTTGTTCTTTGTTCAGGAGGCGCTGTTCCAAGTTGTCCTGTCCGTACAGTCTTTCAAGAATTACCCATTTCATATCGTTGGGCGTATGGTTACATTCAATGAAGTGGGATGTCATTTTTGTTGTAATTCTCTTCCGTCTGATATTGCTTCTGTGTTCAACTATCCTAGTACTTGCCTTTCTTGTTGTCATTCCTATGTAATGCAGTTGACAGTTGCAGGTAATCATATATACTACTCCAGAAGTATTACAGTAAGTCCTTCAGTTCCCAAGTCATATTGTTATTGAATGTTATTCTTTTTGTGGCTTTTGTCAAATGACAGACACTACAATCCCCATATGGGTAATGTCCTGTGGGTACTGTACTGATTGTTCTTTGTTTAGGATTTTTGTTTACTTCTTGTGGACGGGTGTGGACTAGATGGTCTTTCAGATTTTTCGTTCTTTTATGGCTGAACATTGGTTTTGGTGTGTCCAGACTTCCACAGTTCAGAGTGCGCCAGTGTTTTCTGACAATATTTGTTACCATGTTGGAGGCAATGTTGTAAGTAGTAATACAAATAGGTCTCTTTTCACAGTTCTCCTTCGTGATCTTTGGCTCCAATAGTGCTTCCCTATTGTTATTAGCAGCTCGTTTTTTTGCTTTCTTCACCAAATGTGCTGGATAATGTCTATCCAGTAGTTTTTTCGTCAGGTCACTCGCTTGTTGGTTGAAATCCTCTTTGGAACTACAATTTCGTCTCAGTCTCAAATACTGGCCAAAGGGTAAGTTCTCTTTTAAATGTCTCGGATGAAAACTATCGAACACTAACAGGCAATTTCTTGCAGTTGATTTAAAGTGCATCGTAGTGCTGAGAGACAATCCGTTGACCATGATGTTTAAATCCAGAAACACTAATTCTGACCTACTCATGGTGTGAGTAAATTTAAGAAAAGGGTCTTGTTGGTTTAGCCAAACCAAGAATACTTGTGCCTCTATCTCCGTACCTTCCCAGATGAGAAGGACATCATCGATATACCTTTTCCAAAGGCTCACATGGTGTTTGTGAGGATTTGAGGCGTTGAGAATTTTCAATTTTTCCAGGTGGTGAACGTATAACCCCGCTACGCTCGGCGCAAAGGTACTTCCCATGCTCGTACCATGGGACTGTCGGAATAGGGTGTCTTCGAAACGAAAAAAGTTTTCCGTTAAGGCCAGGCGGCAACATTCTAAAACGACATGGCATGGTGTCTGATACTCCCACTCTGCTTCAAATAGAACATCTTCCAGTATCTGTAAGGTGTCGGCATGGGGTAAGCTAGTATAAAGACTTTCCACGTCTAAACCAATCAGAATATTCTTTTTCGGGTCAAATGGTAAGTCTCTCAAAACTGTCAGGACCGATTTTGTGTCCTGTAGATAGGTCTCAGTGGCTTGAATCAGTGGTCTTAAGAAAGCATCGGCATACTTGGATAGGGGTTCTAATATTGATCCTATGCCCGATACTATCGGTCTGCCAGGTGGATGTGTTATGGATTTATGGATTTTAGGTGTCGTGTAAAAATAAGGGGTTATTGGGTTTTTGGTTTCCAAAAAATCCGCCTCTTTTTTCGTTAGCCAGTTATTGGCGGTAGCTTCTTCTGTTAGATAGGCTATCTCCCTTCTGAGACGATTGGTAGGGTCTTCTGTAATTTTTACATAGTTCCTTTGATCCGCTAGTAGGTCAAGACAGACTTGCCGATAGGTGGATGTATTCTGCAGCACTATCGCTCCACCCTTATCAGCAGGCTTTATTGTAATTTCCTTTTGGGATGACAGTTTCTTCAGAGCTTCGTGTTCTACTTTGCTCAAGTTATGGAAAACTTTGATGGTTTTGGGGTCAATTTCTGAAATTTCCTTCATCACAGCCTTTTCGAATGTTAAGACTTCCACTGGGAGGTTGGTACTTGGAGGGGTAAACGTAGACTTTTTATGTAGACCAGTGTCAGTGCTGGGCAGATTGGTTGAGAGTTTGTTGTCAAAGAAAACTTGTAGTTTAATCTTTCTTATGAATTCATTCATCTCTTGGGCTAAGAGGAACTTATCCATAGTAGGGGTGGGGACAAAACCTAGCCCCTTTTCCAAAACCTTTTTCTCAATATCTGTAATCTCGATATCTGATAGATTGACTACTAAGCTGGTGGTTTGCTCGTTGTCGGTTGGTCTACTGGTCCCATGCTCCTGGTATGGCTTCTGGACGTTTCTATTGGTTGGGCCCATTGGACCTGTTGGGTTCTTCTTGTCTTTCCTCTTTGTTGGCCCCTGCCTCTTGCTAAAAAAGGCTGCTGTTGTTGTTGGTCTTGTCTTTGTGGATTGCCCCAAAAATTCTGAGCTTGATGAGGATATTGAGGGGGGAAATTTGGTGGTCCATAAAAGAATTGGTGAGGTGGTGGTGGGCCATAAGGAGGCGGGCCAAAATACCCTTGCCAGTTCGGATTGTATCCGCCTCTGTTTCTAAAGTATCCTCCTCTTGAGCGTCTAGTTTTGTTACGACCATAATTTTCACTATTGTTGGAGTTATCTGATCCTGTATCAGAATTGTCTGAATCCGTGTTGTATCCTGGATTTCTATTCGGAGGGATATAGTCATCTTTTGTATAAGGATACATTTTCTCCCGTGAGAAATTCTTCAAATCTTTTTTGAATTTAATGGTTTTTGTATCTTTCAGACTTATCTCAAAGTCAGCCATTTGTTTATTTAGTTCATCCAATCGTTTTTTTAGGTCGGTAACATCCTGGAAGGTTTTTAATTGTACTTAAATTTTTATGGCTTCCACTTTCATCTCCTCTCCTAATCTTGCTGCGGTTTTTATTATTAGGACCAGCCAGTCTCTGGTGCAGTGCCAGGAGATTAGTGACCAATCAATCGTGTTTGACCTCAAATATTGTGCCATCATTACACCGTGTATCAGAGTTTTTACTTGATTCCTCTTAAGTTCAGTTAGTTCATCCCAGACTTGATTAAAGCCGTCTGAATCCCTATGTATATTGTCTGGGAAAGATTTCCCAGACAATATACATAGGGTGTAATGATGGCACAATATTTGAGGTCAAACACGGCACCAAGGGGCTTAATAGTAAGGAATGAGCCCTTTATTTTCCAACAGGACAAACAATTTAAAATTGGGCATTTTTGTTTCTTGTTTTGGAGTGGCACTCACAGGGCTGGACCCTGCTGTAGTCCTGAAGAAGAGCTGTGGGGTACAGCTCGAAACTAGTTGACACGCTTACTAGACACTGTGTTCCATAATAGAGCCAGTTTCCCTAGTAAATCACCCCATTTTTAATATATCCACTAGGGGCCGGAATAAAGGTAGTTTAACCCACTAGTAGGATATTTTTAATTCCTTCACTCCACTTCATTTTCCCCTGTCTCTCACATTACACGACACATAGTCTTCAGATAAAAGTGCTCCTTCGCAATCGCGATTGTCGCAGCACGCCTCAACCCGCAGCTGGGTTGAGAAGCCCCAATGATGAAGCATGTCACCGTGAGGAAACTCCGGTGAGTGAGGGGACTATAAAGAAAAAGTTTTCTTTCCTTTCCTGTTTCTGAAACAGACCTTAAGGTGTCGTGTTCCAGAAGTTAGCCAGGTTCTTTGGATCTGAATTTTTCAGATCTTTTTTTGAATAGAGTAAACCGGAGCAATGAAATTCTGACATTTCAATTTCACTTATAATTGGTGATCATAACTAGCTCACTCTCAATAACTCACTCGCTAACTCTCTCACTCTCACTAACTAAATCTCACTCTGTCTCTCACTAACTCAATAACTCTCTCTCACTAACTCAATAACTCTCTCTCACTAACTAACTCACTCGCTAACTCTCTCACTCTCACTAACTCTCTCACTCTCTCTCACTAACTCAAAAACTCTTTCTCACTAAGTCACTGGCTAACTCTCTCACTCTCACTAACTAAATCTCACTCTCTCTCACTAACTCAATAACTCTCTTTCACTAACTAACTCACTCGCTAACTCTCTCACTCTCTCTCTCACTAACTCAATAACTCTTTCTCACTAAGTCACTCGCTAACTCTCTCACTCTCACTAACTAAATCTCACTCTCTCTCACTAACTCAATAACTCTCTCTCATTAAGTCACTCGCTAACTCTCTCACTCTCACTAACTCTCTCACTAATTGTATCACTCTTACTAACTCTCTCAATTTCTCACTATCTCTCACTAATTAACTCACTAAATCTATCACTCTCACTAACTAAATCTCACTCTGTCTCTCACTAACTCAATAACTCTCTCTCACTAACTCAATAACTCTCTCTCACTAACTAACTCACTCGCTAACTCTCTCACTCTCACTAACTCTCTCACTCTCTCTCACTAACTCAAAAACTCTTTCTCACTAAGTCACTGGCTAACTCTCTCACTCTCACTAACTAAATCTCACTCTCTCTCACTAACTCAATAACTCTCTTTCACTAACTAACTCACTCGCTAACTCTCTCACTCTCTCTCTCACTAACTCAATAACTCTTTCTCACTAAGTCACTCGCTAACTCTCTCACTCTCACTAACTAAATCTCACTCTCTCTCACTAACTCAATAACTCTCTCTCATTAAGTCACTCGCTAACTCTCTCACTCTCACTAACTCTCTCACTAATTGTATCACTCTTACTAAGTCTCTCAATTTCTCACTATCTCTCACTAATTAACTCACTAAATCTATCACTCTCACTAACTAAGTAACCTTCACTCTCCTGTTATTTATACCCACCCCTTTCACAATAAACACCATAAAAAGCAACGATTAGAACAGGCAGATACAAGTTGCCAGCATTCAAACATATGATAAACCTCAAATCATTACTTCTAATTATTAGTTTTTTATCATCTTCATTTTGTATCATAACTAAACTAACAAAAATGCTTCTCACACTTCTTTATTATAACATTTCAGCATACTGCAGACTTCTGCACAACACAGCTTAAAAACAAACACAAACTCAATATCTCTGCCTTAACACTTATTAGTTCCCAAAGGCAAGACCCATTGGCTATGCCAATGCTTGTTTTGTTTATTTCAGCAGCATTACTTCTAGTGGGTCTTCTAGTGTCACTTTTTGTCACTAATAAATTAGCTTCACACATTCCCTTTATTGCTGGATTTTGAGACTCTTCTCAGCCTGCATCAAGAGCACAAGTCACCAAGGGGTTGCTGCAGGAACCTTGCTGGCACTGGAGGGGGCGTGCCTAAGCACCTTCATTTGCATACCCAGAAGCCTCTGTGGCAAACTCCCGATTCATTACTACAGGCGACACAGGCGTCTGTTTAATAGGAGAAGGAGCTCCTGTACCTGTGCACACAGAGGCATTCATGGGAGCGACTGACACGTCACCGGTGTAAAGTCACCCTACTAGTAGTAAGTTATATTTTTTATCGTGATTGCGCGAACATTTTTCTACTGCATATTATATTCAAATTGCGTTTTCGCTGTTCACGTGCACTTCGAGGGGCCGTGAGAAGCGGAGCTTTCATCAATTTTTTGAGGGTTTCTTAACAAGAAACTCGGTGCTTTGTTAAAATGTGAGTTTCCTGGGACGATTGGGCCTCCTCGGCCGCTGAGGAGAGGAGGATCCCGCAGGCGCCACCGGAAGGCGTCACATGGTCACGTGACGCAGTACGAGGATCCTGCGCGAGGAAGTGGGGAGGTGCAACGCTCTCTCCTGTCGCTAGAGGTCAGGAAGCTCGAAGGAAAGAGTCAGAGCATCATTCCTAATCTGCATAACCACAATCCTGTGCGCGCCTCATAATGCTGCTTTACTTTCATATAAAAGCAGGGCTCTTTGTGGCATTTGAAACGATAAAGAGCAGAGATTTAAGAACGAAGAGGCCAGAGTATCAGCCCTCTAGTGGGAAGGCAGGAACCGTAGTTAGGCACACTACTTTTCTAAGGGAAGTTAATAGGTAATTTGCTTCTTGAGTGAGCATCAATGGCATGATGTGTAAGTTCCGTGCAATGGTGTAGACGGCTGCCTGCTCGGGATGCCGCCCTGCTCCTGCCCTTCATTGTACAGATGAATTTGTTCCTGTGCTGGCTGCTCGCTATGTTTTACCGCTGCTGGCCCTGAAACGGATGTGGACCGGCCAGCACCTGAGGAGCCCTGTAACCCGGTCCATGTGCATGAATATGATGAACCACAGCGAAGCCACCTACTGGAAGGAGAACCAGGAGTGGTATGTTTGTGATACAGGAAAATGATGTGAATCTCTACGACCAGTCTATGTCCAGAGTTTTCTCGAGCATCGAAAAACCCCGCTGGCTGTCCATACAACTATATCACTCTTTCATGTCATCTGTTTATAGCATGTTTCTTTCTAGGACTTCAATCAATGGGTTGCTTGGAAGAGGCTCAATGTTTGTGTTTCAAAGACTTCTTCAAATAAACCCAGACTGGAAATCTTACAGGCTTCTTGATTTAGGAGCCGGAGATGGAGAAGTTACGAAAGTCATGAGCCCTCATTTCGAAGAAATCTACATAACAGAGATGTCGCAAACTATCATACTATGATGATAGGGTACTTGAAATGGCAGAACACAGGATTCCAATATGATGCAATCAGCTGCTTGAATCTTCTCGATCGCTGCGATCGACCTGTGACTTTATTGAAAGAAATCCGAAATGTACTGGAGCCAACTAGGGGCCGAGTCATTCTGGCACTGGTTCTTCCCTTTCACCCACATGTGGAAAATGATCTACCGCAAGCTGGAGACAGAACACCACCCACATGTGAGGCACCTGAAACAGCAGAGGATGAAGATGCGGATGAAGCAGCGCTCTCATTCACTTGCACGTGGGTCATCTCCAAATTCAAGTGGAAAGTGGGAGGGGAGCAAACATGTCACCATTTCAAAGGCCAAAATAAAGATGTGTTTCCTCTTAGTGTGGCTGAAGGACATTGTTTTATACGGAATATTCAAACCCAAGAATCATCATTTTTATCAGCTCGCACCCCGACAGTGCAGACTGCGCTCCCGACAAGAGTGGACATATTTTTTATACTTAACCGCACTATAGATCGAAACCAAACAGAATCAATACAGTTGATACAGTGCGACAGATTGCTTTTTCTTTCTTTTTTTTATTTATTATGGAAAACAAGTGAAGACTGGCACTTACTTCAAAGCATTGTTGAATATATAGCGTTTTGGCAAATGTTCTTCCATGTTACAAAGTAGTATTTCTGATCTTCATTCTCAAGCACATGTTTTTAATTATGCCAATAAATGTTTTGGAGACAAGAAAAAAAATTTGTATCCATTTAGGAATGTTTGGGAGCGGCCGCCTCGCAATTCACTGGACAATAAAAACAACAACAGAAAAGTGGGGAAGAATGGATGGAAATCAATTGAGTCTGCTGGAAAGCGTATTTCAGAGATCTGGGGGCAGATATACAATAACTGCTCCATCCCTTTATGTTCGCAGGGGTGCGCCAGTTATTCTGCGCCACGGCTTCGCCACCATGAATGCGCCGCCACGGGGCAAAAACGGCACAGATGCGTGCCGTAAACGCAGCTCATTGCTGGAGTTCCGTCGCAAGCGTGACGCAGCTCGAGCAATGCTCTGGGGGCCCTGTCTGTCCAATGCTGCGTCAATCCTTACGCCTGCTTCAGGCAGGTGCAGGCTTTTGACGCAGCATGGACGTAAAAGTGACTCAGTATTTCACTCAGCCACTTTTAGGAGGCGTTCCTGCACCAGAACGCCCCCACCTGCGCCGGAACAGCTCCTTCTGGAGCAGGGCTTTACAATGTGACGCATCTCCCAGATGCGTCACGTTGTAAATACCCCGCACCATGGTGCATCTTTTGCGCTGCCGCTGTGTCACAAAAGTGACGCAACTGCGGCGTAAAAGAGGCGCAAGTGGCTTGTAAATCTGCCCCTTACTCTACAAGGTGGAAATGTAACTTTTTTTGTATAAATGAGGAGGCATATAATCAAGGGCTTATCGCCAAGTTAGCAGCCAAAGTAGCGTGCTAACATCGGATATCACCAATTTCCCTGCAATAGCAATCGCAAAAAGCTTCGCCACAGATGAAAACCGTCAAATTGCTAATGAGATGCAGAGTAGGCGTTCCCGTGCAAAAAGATGTGACAACACCACTTCTTAACATTCTCAACGACCAGCCATATCCGCCATAAGAACACAAAACATGTGATAAGGTGCGATAGCAGCAGGAATTTAACATCTGCTCTTACCTGGTGTAATGTCAGACGACAACCTGAACAAGACAGGGAGCGAGAGAGAGAGAGAAAGAGGGAGAGAGAAAGAGGGAGAGAGGAAGAGAGAAAGAGAGGGAGAGAGAGAAAGAGAGGGAGAGGGAGAGAGAAAGAGGGAGAGAGAAAGAGAGAGAGGCAGGGAGAGAAAGAGAGTGAGAGGGAGAGAGAGAGAGAGAAAGAGGGAGAGAGAAAGAGAGGAAGAGAGAAAGAGGGAGAGAGGGAGAGAAAGAGGGAGAGAGAGAAAGAGAAAGAGGGAGAGAGGAAGAAAGAAAGAGGGAGAGAGAGAAAGAGAGGGAGAGGGAGAGAAAGAGGGAGAGAGAGAAAGAGAAAGAGGGACAGAGGGAGAGAGAAAGAGAGGGAGAGAGAGAGGGAAAGAGAGAAAGAGAGGGAGAGAGAAAGAGAGGAAGAGGGAGAGAGAGAGAGAGAGAGAGAGAGAGAGAGAAAGAGGGAGAGAGGGAGAGAAAGAGGGAGAGAGAGAAAGGGAGAGAGGGAGGGAGAAAGAGAGGGAGAGAGAGAAAGAGAGGGAGAGGGAGAGAGAGAGAGAGAAAGAGGGAGAGAGAAAGAGAGGAAGAGAGAGAAAGAGAGGGAGAGAGAGAAAGAGAGGGAGAGAGAGCCAACACTGAGGACCCAGGCCTCACTGCTCACCTGCTACCATCGGTGTGTGTCCAACCACGTGCCGGTTTAGACTGCAGTCCACCAGGTCCCTTATCTGAAACAGAGTCCAGAGTCATAAATGGCAGAGTCCATACAGTTGCACACGCCATCATCGCTTGCCCGCCCCTGCGCACACTGGCTGCTGCACCCCAGCCCCTCCCGCCGCCCAGCAATAATTGCCCGCCCCTGCGCATCCAGGCCTCACTGCTCACCTTCCGACCTCGTCGAGTCTCCAAGAGGGCCCACCACACGCCGGTGCAAGCTTCAAGCCTGGGGCCCGTGCCCATGGCAGCCTCAGCATCATGCACCCCGCACCACAGGCCACCAGGTCACACACTTGAGTCTGGGTCTTGATTTCGCAATGGCAGAGATCATATCAGTGCACACGGCATCATCGCAGGCTGCACACCTGCTCAGCCCTTTAGGTGCCACTACCTCTGTTTGCCCGAGAGGCAATGCCACGTGGCAGTAGGCCCGCACTGCCCGCTGGCTCAGGCCTACACTGCAGTCCAGCAGGCTCACCAAATCCTTACCAGTCCAGACCGCCAGGATGGGGTATCATTGCAGGATGCACACCCGCTTAGCTCTTTAGGGGCCCCTACCTCAGTGCACTGAAAGTCACCATCCTGAAGCGGTGTGCCTGTGCCAGCCGCAGTGTATCCAGTGCCACCAAGTCTGTGCCCCACAAGTCATGGACCCTTTATGATTAAGTCTTGTGGTGCGGACACCATCATGTCACCTCCGGCACTAGGGAATGTGATGTGGTAGGGCCCTAGTCCCTCATGCATAAATAATAACCACACGGATACGCCCAGACAGAGAGTGGAAATGGTGTCCAGCATGTGTGCCCTGCCCTTTTAATTGGCAGGGCCACATGTCCTGTGAAGCATGTCCCGGATGGGTGTGGGGTGGGTGTACACCAGCCATGAGGGAGTGGCTGTGACATGCTGACAACTAGACCTGTGATCAGCAGATCACTTCAGGGAAGACCTGGGACATGAAGCGTTGTTGCCACGCCTGTGAGCGTAAGAGAAGTGGGCTGGCCTGGCGTATGCCAGTCCAACGCAAGGGTGTGAACAATGACCCCGGGGCTCTGGGCGTGGTTCCATCCAGGGCTGAACAAGGAAGTAATTAATGCGTGTATCTCTGTTTTAGTATCGCGCCACCCGGACCGCAATTGGCAATGTATCTCCCTGTGACCCAAGTCCCACAACATGAGCAACATGGACGTAAGGGGGAACCACTGACCCTACATCATCCGTACTTCCACACGTGAAAGATCATAGACATGACACATCTGTGTGAATATGAATGTTTAATGCACATTCAGTGGAGTGTTGCTGCTGAAGCAGTACAGGGTGATGCAAACCCCACTTTACATTGTTGGCCCGTGGAGGGCCAGCCAGAGTCATTTAGGGAATGTCAGGTTCATCAGAAGAGAAAGAGTACAGTCCGAAGTCTGAATGCAGTGTCATTGGTAATCAAACAGAAAATGGCAGTCCATGTCAAAGGTCCAAGGTGAGTGTTGCAGAGTGTATCGGGGACAGTGGAAGGTGATGATGACGAGGGCAGAACCAAGCACAAACCAGCCATATGGCGGAGATGAATGCTACTGCGTCCTGCTTACCACGAAGGCAGATTCATCCGCATCTTCATCCTCTGCTGTTTCATGTGCCTCGCATGTGGGTGTTGTTCTGTCTCCAGCACTGTGTGGCAGTGATACCTCAGGGGCTGGAGGTGGAATGTCTGCCACACTGTGTGTCACGGACACTTCAGGGGGCGGAGATGTGGATGTAGTCGTAGCAGCAGCATATATCATCGCAAGGCCTTGTGGCAGTAATGTCATGAGGAGGGTGTTTAGGGCAATGAGGATCCCAGATACCTCTCGCTGGTGTGCAGCCGTGGCAGCCGCTCTTTCCACCTGCGTCCGCTTCATGGTCTCCATTATCCTCCGCGTGTGTGCCAACTCCCGGTTGACATCGCTAGATCCATTCTGACTAGACAGTTGTTCTTGTCTCAGAGTCAGGACTCCAGCGATGTCAGCCATGGATCATTGGAGGACTTGGAGCAGACTGGGGGTGTCCGTTAGGGACTGTGAGTGGTCCCTGATGGGACTTAGATACCCAAGTATGGCATCTAGTTTGGCTGTCATGCGGTCGAACCCCGCCCACACCTGGTCAGCCAGTTTCTCCTGGCATCCCAATACACGGCGTTGGAAGGCCAGGTGTTCTTCGTGGGGGTCCTGGGAGGCAGCCGTGGTGGTGCCTGCTGAGTGGTCTGTGCAGGGGGTGAGGTCTCCTAGATGCAGGTGGGCGACCCTGCTCCTGGAGGTGGGGTGCGGAGGCTGTCAATGAACTCTTGGATGGCGTCCGTGTCGAAGGGTTGGTGGTGCTCTTCATCATCAGAGAACAGAGGTTCTGCCTGCTCTGCAGAGGTGTTGGTTTGCCCTCTGCAATGTGAAGGGGAGATGTAGTTTAACATTGTGTTCACATGTATGTTGATGCATGGTGATGTGCTCTGCATGTTATGTGCTTGGGCTGCATTTTGGGATAGTCACCCCTGCAGCTCTGATTTTGCTGCCCCTTATCCTTTTCATGCTGTGTGCCTTTCACTTCTGTGCTTATACAGTGCTGAGATGTTGCAGACTTGGGTACATTGGTCTCTTGTTGGGAGTTGGGGGTCTGGGACATGGTTTGTCTGCAGATGTGCTATACTTAGTTGTGCATTTGTGCCATTGTGCCCATCTCTAACGTCCCCCCAGTCTCTGGTTGTTACTCATCCTGGTGCTGTTGTGTCAGGTCATGTTGAGCGGTGTCCGGTCCCCCAACTTCTGCCACGTCTCCCCACTGATGACGCTGGACATCATTTCCTCCATCTCGTCCAGCTCCTCCTGTGGCGTTGGACTCCCAACTCCAGTCTGCATTGCTGCCTTCTGGTTGTTAGCGAGTTTCTGCTGGGTTTTGCGCTTCACATTCTTACAGCGCCTCTTAACCTCTTCCATTGTACTCTAAAGCACTTTGACTGCATTCACCTTGTCCACGATGGACTGCCATATTCCATTTTTTGTTGCCAATGACGCAGTGGAGGTGACAAACAGTTGTTGATGGTGTTCTACCACCTCCGTTATCAGGATCCTGTTTGCCTGCGGACTGAACTGCGTCTTCCTCTTCTTCTTGTCCTTGGCCTTCCCTGACCTCAAGGTCCCAGGCTGGTCCTCCGGGGGGCTTGTGGGGCTCTGGTTTTCCTCTGTACTTGCTCCGGCTACCTCGATTGTGCTTCGCTGATGTTTTGCTTTTGTTTGTATGTTTTTTTCTACTTTCATAGTGATTTTTCCCACCTGCCGTGTGTGACTTGCAGGACCGGTGAAGATTATTGCTGATTTATTTATCGCGGTTGAACCCATTGCAACTTCATTTGCATTGGGGTTTACATTTTTATTGCCGTCCTGGTGACTTTAACGCGGACATTTGACGTGTTATCAGGAGCATATCGCATGTAATCGCCGTGTTGGAAATAGAACGTTAACACAGAGTTATTTTCCCATGAAGGACGGCGATATGAAACATTGCGATAACCGATTTCGCCGATGATTATCACACGTTTTTGAGGAGATCCCCCAGAGATGCGAAGAGATAAGCCATATACCAAGAAAATGGACGAGGACATGAAGTGGGCTGGACAAATGGAAGACCTACTTAACCCAACTGATAGAGTACCAAAGCGAGTGGCTATCATGAATGCAGCCAATGTGGATGCAGAGGACAGAAGCAGGAGCGACCTACCTCTGGCTCTAACGAAGATAACGAATAAATACAGTAAACAAATGCACGGCTCGAGCTGGGCTCCCCTGCTGCACCTCGGTTAGACAACATAAAGTATGCACTCTTCACACTCTTACAACTCTCAGAGTTTCAAGATTTATTGCCAGTCACTTAAGGAAAGAACATTTTACTTTAACATTTGATCTACGCCTGGCCTTTAAAGTGTAAGAGGTTAAAGTGTGCAAAACATGTTGGCAGAAGAATCAGTGGATGTCCTTAGCAGACTAACACCAGCTGGACAGGGTATGGAAAGGAACAATGTGCAGGCACAGAAAGACCTGAAATGTGTGTTGCTGCCCCACTGACATCCCTGAGTGCACGCACAAATAGCTACAAAGACTGGGCTTCATTTCTGAGGCTGTGCGTCACTTTTTCGCCACCGGTGGGTCACTTATTGTGACGCACCAGTGGCGTAAAAAATGCACCTTGTTGCGCCATATTTACAAAGTGACGCATCTAAGTAGATGCGTCACTTTGTAAACCCCTGCGCCACATTATACCTGCACCAGGTATAATGTATGCAAGGGGTCGTATTGACGCAAGAAAGGGTCGTAGAAGTGACGCAGTGAAATCTATGAGATTTCACTGCGCCACTTCTAGGACACAAATGCGTCAATTTCTTAAGCCTGCCTCACAGCAGGCGTAAGACTGACGCAGGCCCTTTCACATGGGGCTTGCCCCATGTGAAAGGACACATTGCTGGAGTTGCGTCACTTTTGTGACACACTCCATCAATGCATCACTTTTGCGCCATACAGATATGTCAGAAATACTGACGTATCTGTAACTCCTTGCGACATGATGCGTCATATTATAAATATGACGCATCCAGCATGTCGTAAGGAGGGCGCAATGAAAAGTGACGCATCGCTGTTTTCACGCAGTGATGCGTCACTTTCATAAATGAGGCCCACTGTACATTTGAAGGAACAGTTTGCACAAAATGTATCTTATTGTGGTAGGCAGGTGGATTGGTAGGGCAAATGATCTTGACAGTAGGGGAGATGTGGCAACCACTATGGCTCAGCAATCCTCGCTGCTGACTCAGGGAGCTGTAATCCATCCGTGTAACTTTTTCATTAGTAGATTCATACACCGTGAGCTTTGGAGATTCAGGAGTGATCCACCGACTGCCAGTGGCTAGGATTTTCTGGATTAAAATGGACAAAAACTAATGTCAGATATTACACCTTTAGATAACAGAAGCGCTTCTGACGCCATTAAAAAAATACTGTTCAGGGCTTAGTATGTCAATTAGGGATGGACTGAACTGGGACGCCAATGGCACAGAACTGGATGGTGCCTCGGGCCCCAACTGTGCCACATATCACTTTGAAAAATGCATTTTTGTGCATTTTCAATGCATGTGCAAATTACCATCAACTTGAAGTTGAAGTTAATCAGCATTTTCTAAGTGCACTGTTCGCATTTAGGCTACGTGCATCGGCATTAGGGAATGACCAATTGCAAAGTCCTGAATGCATTCGCCATAGAGGTAATTAAAAAAAATTGTAATGACCTAATTTGCAAATACAAAGCCTTTCATGCTTCAGAAAAGTCCTTTTTGCCCTCGCGAGGGCAAAGATGCTTGATGCATGTGGCTCTTGGTCTTTTAAAGCTATAACTCTGGGGCTTGACCTGTGTGATTTCCGACAGGTCCATTGAGAGTGTTTTAAGTAGCATCAAAGGTAATTATCCACAACACGATTTTCAGAAAAGCAGTAAACTGAATGTTTTCATATGTGCTTGAAGTGAAATTCCCAAAACGCGCGCACAGAAAATAACAAGAGACAAAAAAGGGGTTCCAAATCCCCAAATAGCAAAGAAGCTTTGGGGATTTGTGGCTAGGTTAACAATAAAACACTTTAAAATATAAGCTCTTCGTAAGGAAGAAAGAAAGGAAAGAGGATAAAGGCATTCAAGCAGCATGCTCGGGGCTGCTCGATCCAGAGGCAATACTCCATGAGAGTTAACTTGACCCTACCAGGTAGGTTGCTTCCCCTCCGCACAGCACCGCCTGTGTGTCCCTGCCCCAGCCGCCGCTGCTGAGGAAGGTTGAGGCCCTCCTCAACCCGCAGGCTACCACCTGTGCCTCATTCCTGGTGGCCAGTTGTAGGCCATAGGTTTGTTCATCTCTGCTATTTTTCCGCTATTTATTGTATTGTATTTACTGTATTGCCTTTATTGTCATTTTTTTGTGTGCCTGTGAATGCTGTTCTCTTTCTTCCCCTGCTGCCGGTACTTGATCTGCACTTCTTCTTCAAAAACCACATCAATGATGATAATGATTCTGAGTAAGTCGTCAATACTGGCTTAAGATCTAAATCCACCTTTCTCCCACCCACACATGCGGTACCCCCACAGGTAGCCACATTTGAGCAGGCGGTGAAAGATGACATCGAAAAGTCTGGACTTCTCCTAAGAGTGGTTATAGCAACCTTTCAGGAGTAGAAAAACAAGCATTAAGAGCCCTCACACAAGATCCCTCGATAGTCATAAAACCCGCTGACAAGGGTAGTTCCATCGTGATACAGGCTGTAGATACCTATAGGACGGAATGCTTAGGACAACTGAGCAACACTCGATCTTATCGACCACTGGCGACTGATCCTACCACCAGATTGTCGAACGAGATCAAGACTCTGGTGGAAGAGGCTTTGGCAGAAGGCTGGATAACTCCCTTAGAATCACAATTTCTACAGACACAACAGCCCACCATGCCTTATTTTTACACCTTGCCGAAGGTGCATAAGCCCCAAAGGCCACCGCCTGGGAGGCCGATCATTTCTGGCCAGGGATCACTACTTGAGCCACTCTCTGCTTTTGTGGATCATTTCTTAAGACCCATAGTACACACTATGCCCACGTACCTGAAAGATACCACGGACGTATTGAGAGCAATTCCAACTATAGAATACCATCAGGAGACAAACTATCTGGTCTCTATGGATGTCGAATCCCTATACACCTCAATCCCCCAGGATGAGACCTTGGACACCATCAGGTCCATCCTGGAAGGGCGAGATCTCGACTCTATCACTCCGGTCCCCTTTATAATGGCCCTGGCAACCATTGCCATGAAAGACAATTACTTCAGGTTTGAAGACACAATCTACCTCCAAACCTCGGGCACTAGCATGGGGAGCATTTTTGCTCCTTCCCTGGCTAACCTGTACGTTCACATGTTCGAACAGTCATCTGTGTTAACAACATCTAACCCCTTTTTCACATCTCTAGTATGGTGGAAACGCTACATAGATGATGTGCTGGTGGTATGGAGAGGTGACCCAGACTCAATCCTACGCTTCCATGAGTGGTTGAACTCTCAGAACAGATTCCTGCGGTTCACCATTGAGATAAGCAAAGAGAGGATTGCATTCCTGGATCTCTCCATTCATGTCACCCCAACTGGCCTGGAAAGTGAACTCTTCCGCAAACCCATGGCAAGGAACTCGCTTCTATTGTACGAGAGCCAGCACCCTAAATCTCTGCGTGACAACTTATCATTTGGTCAGTTTCTCCGCCTACAGCGAAACTGCTCCACCCTGGAGACCTTCTCATACCACGCAGCTAATTTGTTAGACCAACTGGTAGAGAGACACTACCCCAAGAAACTTATCAAGCGCTCTCTCAAGCGTGCTACGAATAATAACCGGGAGGCACTTTTAGAGCCCCGGGTTGCAAAGCCCCCCTTGGACCGTCTGACCTTTGTAAGCACATTTAACAGCAGGTCCAATTGTGTCCAGAATACCATCAGACGACATTGGCGTATCTTGAACTGTACCAATGGTAAAATCGAATATCCTCTATTCGCTTTTAAACGTTCAAGCAACCTACGTGACCAACTAGTACATACGCGCCCCAAAGAGTCACCTAAAAGAGAGATTGGGACACTATGGGACCTTCCAGCAGTGACCGGACATCACCCGTGCAGGGCTTGCTCGGTCTGTCCTCAGACATGTAAGACAACCAGTATCGATATTGGTACCACCCGGCCATGGGAGCTAAGACACTTCACTAATTGTAATAGTGCCAACCTTATCTATCAACTGACTTGCCCATGCAATGATAGGTACATTGGAATGATCGGAAGAAACGTCCGCACTCGGATGCTGGAAGACAAAAGCACCTTTCGGTGTAAGAAAAGTGTCTCCAAATTAACTAAACATTTCATACAGACTGTTCTTGAAAAACCTTTCATTCCCACCCACGTAAGTGATATATCAAGATTTTTGTTCATTAAGGAACAAAAATGGGTTTACAAACTACATACAGACACTTGAGGGCTGAATGATGTGATTCCTTGGTTTAGCCTTCAGTAATTCCATCTCTGTAAGGAAACCATTGCTGTTGACTTCTGTCTGAACTAAATTTACAATGCACAGAGGTATCTGGTCAACCTGCAGCAGATATAAGTTGGATCTTGTACATAGCATTGGGCCCCTACATAAAAACGGGTTACATGTATACCTATCACTGTTTGACTGCCCACTTTTGTAGATGGATACACAACCAGCAGTGTCTCCTTTTTCTGTATGGATGATTTACCCGACAAGTGATCAAATTGTGCTGCTACTTTCTTGGCTAGGTACTACCTGTGACTTTACTACATTTACCTTATTATACTTCGTTGTATCTGGTAGCTGGGGGACCATGCATCTGTTGGGCGTGACCACTCGCCTTTACCTCAGTTGTCTTCTGTTCCTTACGTGATTTGTGGTTGACAGTTTGTCTGCTGTACTTTTAGAACTACTTTTTTCATTGAAGTGATGTCACTTTGTAGTTCTTCAAATTTCTATACAAGAGCCATGATTTTTAATATTATAATGTCAAGAATTGTTGGGGTACACTTGTTGTATTCATTGAGTTTTATGTAACTTTCAAAAATAATCCTAGCCTTGAGACCCGCGCTACGTTGCGCCCCCTCGTTCTGCGCCCCGCGACCCAAGGAACTACAGACGTCCATGTTATGACGTCATTTTGTAGTCCCGCTAGTATCGCGAGAGGACGCGTCTCTCTGCTAGCCCGAGCTTGTTCCCCCCTTGTTCTATGGCGTCTCCAGGTAGGGTTGCTCAGCCTAATATACTGTTCGTTTTACAACTATAAAACAAGGCGCTTTTTTGGATGAGTAACCTATACTGATTGGCCACATATGGATGCTTTGGACCAGTCTTAAAGGCTGTACCTGTCCTGTTCGTTGCCTCCCCCTGACTCAGTGCCGGCCAGAGGCAACGACGGACAGGTAAGCCACTTGTATGGTCAATCCCTTTGTTGTCTAATAAGTGGTTTTTAAAACATTTTGCAAGCAGGTTAACCTCTCAAGGGTGTATTTAAAGGGGTTTCACTGCTGGACATTCATTATAAAGGGCTATTTTACCTAAAATCTAACTATGGCCTGTTGAACTCAGCACCACATCATAGCTGCTATATTGGAAGTGAAGTGGTCTGTGCCTTGGAGTATTGATCCTTGGGTACTGGACTATGATAGGTAGTGAGGTCTGGGGGTAAGCTGCATGATAAACCTGTGCCATGTATATATAAGACAGAGCAGGATAGACGTATATATTCTCTCTGTTGTATTTAAGGTCAGGTTGTTTTACTTCAGCAGAGCGGGGTCTCACATGTCCTGAGCCAGGTCCAGGAGAGGTAAGGTCTGTTCCCCGGGCAATCTGAGTGAGTAGATAATGTCCTTACAGTGTAATATTTACGATCTTTTACAATTAATCCTTACAGCGGGGTCACTGTGTGTTTTTTCTACTGTAGATGTAACTTATACACCAGGTGTCACTGAGGAGAGTTAACAGACGTCGGATATATATCCTTTGCTGTTATAGAGTGATACTCACGATTGTTTTTTGACATTTTTGCTTTGGCACATTATTTGCATTACATGCAGTAGCATTACTTTTGAGAACAGAGGCCCTGAAGAAAGCCTGGGTCCCTTTTTCCCATTAGGCTGAAACACGTTGGCCCCTTTGCAGATATTTGGTTAAACTGCTATGATATTGCGTAGTTCTTGTTTTTAACAGGAAGAGACCTTCCCTATTAAAAATTTCCTCTCTAGGCTCTCTATCCTATTTTAATTCACCACTCTTTATTTTCTGCACTGCACCAGATTCCATCAGATCAATACCACATGGTCCAACAGTGATTGTGGGTCGGAACCCTTATCCACCACAGGGTACAATCTTTGTCTCAATGATCCAGAGACACACGACACTAAGGACGACCAAATGATAACATTGACCATCACAAGTCTTTGATGGGAATCCTATAAAAGGTTTTTTTCATCTACAATCACTGGTGGCCCCCTGCTTTAGGTTTTTCGTGTCCTGTCAGAACTAGTTAGTCTTGACTCTAACCAGATGTACTATGTTAGACGTCGGGTTAAGTAAATAGGATTTTCCACGATACTGTCCTGTAGAGGCCCCTAGGTTTTCTTGTTGTTTGGTACTTGATCTGTGACATTTTTTCCTTCTGTTTGCCTCGATGTCCCAGTGTCTCTCTGCCCGGTTTTACCTTCTGTACCCCTCGCTGTCTCTGTGTCTCTCTGGCCGTCTTTGCCTTTTGTTCCTTAAGCTGCCTCTGTAACCCTCTGCCCTTATTTGCCTTCTGTTCCATTTGTTGCCCCTGCTTTCCGTGCCCTTTTACCTTCTGTTCCACTCGTTGCCCCTCTATTTTGTACCCTTTGCCTTCTGTTCCCTTAGTCGCCCCTCACTGCTGCTGCCGCTGAGTCCCCTGTAGCCCGCCCCCTGACAGACCCCACCTCCTGCCTCCCAGTTTACCCTCCCTCCCACCTCGCCATATATGCTGGCTGCTGCCCGGTGAGGAGAACGACCCTTGACCCTACCAGATAGGTCAACCAAGAACACCATCAATGTCTCGACCAGCACCGATGACACAACCAGCACCGCCAAACACATGCATTTCCAGAACCACACAGACCCCAACTCCACCCTCAGAGGCCCCCTCATCTACCGACCCCACGACTCCACCCCCAGTTCAGCGACTACATCGCTGACTTTATCAGCACGCACACCCTGACCTCCTCTGACTACATCCTCCTTGGAGACCTGAACTTATGCTTGAGAACAACAACGACAGCAACTCCACAACCCTGATCGACAACTCGTCACAACGCCCACCCACTACGCCGGCCACACGTTCAATCCCGTCTTCTCCTCTAGTCTGCACGCCTCCTTCAACCACACCATCGAACTCCTCTGGACCGATCACCACTGCATCCACTTCACCTTCCAGAAACCCACCACTCACCACCGCATTCAACAGATCCCCCACCGCTGCTGGAGCAATATCACCGAAGACCAACTACATGCAAACCTCGCTCTCAGCCCACTCACTGTACCCTCCAACACGACAACGCTGACCACAGCCTCAGACGCTGGATCGAGGACTGCGCCAACAACCTTGTCCCACTGAAGAAACCCCCCCACAGAGACACCAACAAGAGGGCCAGCTGGTTCACCCGAGAACTCCTAGCCTCCAAGCGAGCTTGCTGGAAACTAGAGAAGAAATGGCACAGTGAACAGACACGGACAGCCACGCAGCACACAAGGACGGCATCCGCAACCACCACCATCTCGTCAGGGCTGCCAAGTGGACCACCTTCAAAGACTGACTCGACAACACTACAAACGATAGCAAAGAGCTCTTCAACATCGTGAAGGAACTCTTTAACCCCAGCTCCAACACCAACGACATACCACCGTTGCAAGCCATGTGCGACTCCCTCGCCACTTTCTTCCACTGCAAGATAGTAGACATCCAGGACAGCTTCAACACCCAGACAGCCCCAACAGACAGCAACACAACAGACTCTCAGCACATCATCGACCATGACCCCATGCTAGTCTGGGCCAGCGTGAGCACTGATGACACCATCAAGACCATGAGCACAATCCACTCGGCTCTCCGTTAGACCCACTCCCGCACCACGTCTTCAACAAAGCATGCAGCTCCATCACACCCCACCTCCGCAACGTCATCAACCTCTCCCTCAAGACCGTGACCTTCCCAGAGAGCTGGAAACATGCCAAGATCAACGCCCTACTCAAAAAAACCCAAGGCAGACCCAGCAGACCTCAAGAACTTCCAGCCCATCTCTCTGCTCACATTCCCGGCCAAGGTCATCGAGAAGATCGTCAACAGACAGCTAACTCGATACCTCGAAGAAAACAGAATCCTGGACCCTTCCCAGTCAGGGTTCCACAGCAACCACAGCACCAAGACCACCCTGCCACCGATGACATCAGGACCATGCTGGACAACGGTGAGACTGCAGCACTCATCCTCTTAGACCACTCCCTGCCTTCGACACCGTCTGCCCCCGCAGGCCTCCACGCCGCAGGGATCCAAGACAAGGCTCTGGAATAGACCACCTCCTTCCTCTCCAGCAGAACCCAGAGCGTCTGCCTTCCCCATTCTGATCCGCAGCCTCTGGGATTATCTGCGGCATACCCCAGAGATCCTCCCTCAGCCCGACACTGTTCAACGTTAACATGGCCCAGCTCGCAGACGTCACCCGACAGCACGACCTCAACATGATCTCCTACACCAACGACACTCAGCTGATCCTCTCCCTCACCAAGGACCCCATCACCGCCAAAGCCAACTTCCTCAAATGAATGAAGGCCGTCGCCGACTGGATGAAGATCAGCCGCCTGAAGCTGAACTCAGACAAAACGGAGGTCCTCATCCTCGGCTTCAACCCTTCAGACTGGGATGACTCCTGGTGGCCGACGGCACTGGGGGCAGCCCCGACACCCACCAACACCGCACGCAACTTGTGAATCATCCTCGACTCAACGCTCTCAATGATCAAGCAAGTCAACGCCGTCTCCACCTCCTGCTTCAACACCCTCTGCAAGCTCCACAAGATCTCCAGATGGATCCAGACAGATACAAGAAAGACAATCACCCAGGCTCTCGTCAGCAGCAGATTCGACTATGTCAAGTCAAGTCAAGTCAAGAGATTTATATAGCGCGCTACATACCCATAGGGTCTCAAGGCGCTTGAGGAAGGGTGGGGAATTACTTGTCGAATATCCAAGTTTTAAGTTGTTTTCTGAATGCTAGGTGGTTCTGAGTGAGGCGAAGGTGGGTGGGAAGAGAGTTCCAAGTTTTAGCTGCCAGGTAGGAGAAGGATCTACCTCCCATGGTAGTTTTGTTGATGCGAGGTACAGTGGCAAGGGCTTGGTTGGAGGATCGTAGCTGACGGGAGGGGGTGTAGAAGGACAGTCGTGTGTTGAGGCATTCAGGTCCAAGTTCGTAAAGTGCTTTGTGTGCGTGGGTTAGGAGGCGGAAAGTAATCCTCTTAGTTACGGGGAGCCAGTGGAGGTTTTTAAGGTGACCAGAGATGTGTTCTTTACGCGGGATGTCTAGTATGAGCCTGGCTGAAGCGTTCTGGATGCGTTGGAGTTTTTTCTGGAGTTTTGCGGTGGTACCGGCGTATAGGGTGTTACCGTAGTCCAGGCGGCTCGTGACCAGTGCGTGGGTGACCGTTTTTCTAGTTTCGGCGGGGATCCAGTGAAATGTTTTTTTGAGCATGCGAAGAATGTTGAAGCAAGATGATGAAACGGCGTTGACTTGTCTGGTCATCGAGAGTGAGGAGTCCAGGATGACGCCCAGGTTCCGTGCGTGGTCCGTCGGGATGGGTGCTTTTCCAAGGGCCTCTGGCCACCAAGAGTCATCCCAGGCGGACGGGGAGGTGCCTAAGATGAGGACTTCTGTTTTGTCTGAGTTCAATTTCAGACGGCTGTGCTTCATCCACTCGGCTACTTCTTTCATTCCTTCGTGTAAGTTGGTTTTGGCGGTGTTAGGGTCTTTGGTGAGAGAGAGGATCAGTTGAGTGTCGTCAGCATAGGAGATGATGTTGAGATTGTGTTGGCGAGCGATGGTCGCAAGGGGGCTCATGTATACGTTGAAGATGGTGGGGCTGAGTGACGATCCTTGTGGCACGCCGCAGATGACTTCAGAGGCCTCTGACATGAATGGTGGGAGGCGGACTCTCTGGGTTCTTCCGGTAAGGAACGAGGTGATCCATTCCAGTGCTTTTCCTTGGATTCCGACGTTTCTGAGGCGCTGTAGAAGGGTGCTATGGCAGACTGTGTCGAAGGCAGCGGAGAGGTCGAGGAGGATGAGGGCGACTGTGTCTCCATTGTCCAGTAGAGTTCGAATGTCGTCAGTTGCTGCGATAAGTGCGGTCTCAGTGCTGTGTTTGGCTCGGAAGCCGGACTGTGAGGAGTTGAGGGATTTGTTGGTTTCGAGGAAGGTGGCAAGCTGGTTCTTGACAGCTTTCTCGATGACTTTGGCCGGGAATGGAAGAAGCGAGATGGGGCGGTAGTTTTTGAGTTCGGTGGGGTCAGCTGTGGGTTTTTTCAGAAGGGCGCTGAGTTCTGCGTGTTTCCAGCTTTCCGGGAAGGTGGCGGAGTTGAGGGAGCAGTTGATGACATCTCGGAGGTGTGGTGCTATGATGGAGTCTGCTTTGTTGAAGATGTGGTGAGGGCATGGGTCAGTTGGGGATCCTGAGTGGATGGAGTTCATCAGGCGGATGGTGTCCTCAGTGGAGATTGGGTTCCAGTCGTTAAGGGTGTTCCAGGGGGGTGAAGGTCCTGCAGAAGGTTGGGTGGGTTGGTCTCCGGGTCGGTTGTCGAAGCTGTTGTGGATGTCTGCGATTTTGTTGTGGAGGAAGGTAGCTAGGGAGTCGCAGAGGGCTTGGGAGGGGGTGATGTCGTTGGAGTTGGCTGATGGGTTGGTAAATTCTTTGACGATGTTGAATAATTCCTTGCTGTTGTGGGCGTTGTTGTCTAGTCGGTCTTTGAATGCGGCTTTCTTGGCAGACCGGATTAGTTGGTGGTGTATGCGGGTGGCGTTTTTGAAGGCGTCCCTGGTGCTGGTGTTTGGGTCTTTTTTCCAGGCCTTCTCGAGGGAGCGACAGAGTTTCTTCGATTTCTTAAGATCATCGTTGAACCAGGAGGTGTTTTTGCTGCCTAGTTTGATTAGACGTTTTTTCAATGGTGCTAGGATGTCGGCGCTGTAGGATAGCCATTGGGTGAGGTTAATGGCTGCTTGGTCGGGGTTTGAGGAGTGGGCCGGGGGGTTTAGAAGAAGCGATGAGGAGATGTGGTCGATGGTGATTTTGTTCCAATTTCTTCGCAGGGTGGATTGAGGAAGGTTGTGGATTGTGGTCTTATTGTAGATAAAGTGAACGCATCTGTGGTCCGTCCAATGGAGAGCTGTGGTGTGACTGAACGAGACATGTTTGCTGGAGGTGAAGATAGGGTCGAGTGTGTGACCTGCAATGTGGGTGGGGGTAGTGACAAGTTGTTTGAGTCCGAGGTTGGCGAGATTGTCCAGAAGGGTGGTGGCGCTGCTGTCATTGCTCTTATCCAGGTGAAAATTGAGGTCTCCCAATAGAATGTAGTCCTCGGAGGGGAGGGCGTGTGTGGTGATAAAGTCAGTGATGTCGTCACTGAATTGTGCACAGGGTCCTGGGGGCCGGTAGAGGAGGGTGCCTCTGAGTGTGGTCTTGGGGTCGATGTGGATCTGGAAGTGAAGGTGTTCAGTGTTGGCGAGATTGATGTCTGAGCTGGTTGAGATGCGGATGGAGTTCTTATGGACGATAGCGATGCCTCCTCCTGTTTGCTTGATGCGGTCCTTACGGATGATCTTGTATCCTTCCGGGATGGCATGGTGATGTCTGGGGCTGAAGAGGCATTCATCCATGTTTCTGTTAGGAAGGCGACGTCCGGTGAGATGGTGTCTAGTAGATTCCAGAGGTCGATGGCGTGTCTGTGGACCGAGCAGGTGTTGAGCAGGATGCATTTTAGGTGGTTGGTGTCAGGTCTCTGTTTGGTGTTGGTGGCACCACGGACACATCACCCCCCCACCTGAGAGACCTGCACTGGCTCCCTGTCAACAGGAGGATATCCTTCAAGCTCCTCATCCACGCACACAGGGCACTCCACAAAACCGGCCCAGCCTACCTCAACAGACGACTTTCCTTCTACACCCCCAACCGCCAGCTACGCTCTGCCGGCTTCTCACTCGCCACCGTCCCCGTGTCCGAAGAGCAACCACCGGCAGAAGATGCTTCTCCCACCTCGCCGCCAAGACATGGAACACCCTCCCACTGAGCCTACGTCAGACCCAAGACCTGCTGACCTTTGGGAGGGCACTGCCTGTTCGATCAGTAGCGGCCCTGCCAGCGCGTTGAGTCCCTCGCGGGTATGTAGTGCGCTTAACTAATTACTGATTGATTGATTGATTAAACTTGCAAGAAAAGGATGGGCATGTGCCAACCATTAACCAATTGTAGGCTATGATTTTGGAATGACACAGACATAAACCAATCCGAACCAGTGGGATGTGTCAGACCCCACAAAGTAAACACAGCAGATCACCTGGCAGCTGCGCTGCCTAGGCTCGACCTAAAAAAAGGAGGAGGGATGGCAATAACTCACAGCCGAGACAAAATAGTAATCTTCACAAGAAGCACCGCCGCCTAGGGAGACAAGCATTTACCATGCAATAGGTCAATCGTTTGCAAGAGTTTGAGCCATAGGCATTGTAAATGACAATACTTTTTATTTATGTGTTGGTTTTTAAAACATAAATTAAAGGCATTGTCGTTTATAATGCCAGTAGCTTAAACTCTCGCAAATGCAAGACCTATTGCATTGCAAATGCTTGTTTTTAGTGTTAGAGTCCACCAGTGCCGGTATCAGTGGGTTATTGATTATCAGAATGGAGGGAGTGTAAGGGTATGGGAGCAATGCCTGACGTCTTAGGCCGTCCCATACCCATCGCACACAGTCAGTCGTGGTAACATCTGTCCTTCTGTAAGGGTGGATTATATAGTGCCGTGGATAGGGGGTGCGATGTACCAGGTCTCCCTCAACCACCACATGCGGTTGAAATTTGATGGGATATGTCCAGTAGTGGGCACATAGAGCCTGTGCACACAGTGCATATAATAATAATAAAGTCATTTGTAAAGTGCCTGGCTACACTGACTGGTGTGTCCTTGCACTATAGAAATGGTTATAAGCAGTGTCTGTTCCTCCGAGCGCGCAGTGCTTCAAGTGGAGCGCGCACCCACAGCACGTCCCAGGAGATCATTCGTGCCGCCATTTTTATAACGTAAGTGGTGCAAAAAATGTTAATGGTGGCTCCTGCACTTGCTGTATTTCCTCCGTCATGAAGTGCGGCTGAGGGCTGATGGTGGGCCATTGTGAAAATATTTGTTAATTGTAGCGCCGTAATGCGCTGCAATTAACATCAATATTTTCACAATGGCCCACAATCAGCCCGCAGCCGTGCTCCTTTAAGAGAAGAAATGCAGCCAAAAGCACGACTTGTGATGTCTTTAAGGATAGATCACACAGTCTAAATGTTGTTGTTTTTAATATTTACAGTAAACCCCTGACGAAGAGCTAAACAAAGCTCGAAATGCATTGGGAACATGATTTACTACTACTGAGGATGTTTCATGCAAACTTCGTGCCTCAGAAAAAGGCTTGGAATAGCATAGCTGACGCATCAGAAACTTTCCTTGCATAAACAATCGTCTCCCTTGTGACAGGAGAAGGATTTTGTAATCGAATGAAATTATGGAATATCAACGATAAACACACTCTTGAACTCTTTTGTGGTATATTGGAGAGCGTCATCGTGAATCAGCTGTGCGTCCGGTTAGAGTGATACTCGCTCTAAGTTCATTATTCTTATAACTGGTAAAGCCAGGGGCCTCGTTTATGAAAGCCTTGCGCCACCGGTGCGTTACTTTTTCCCATGTTAAAAGTGACACACCGGCGGCGCAAGTCCTTCATAAATAAGGCCCCAGGTTTTTAGGCCTCTGCGGAAGATGTTCTCAGATTTTTATGCCCGCAGCAATGGTAGCAGAGTGTTCCAATACAAATAAACTTTATTCGGTTACACAAAGGCAGCCATGAAAGTTAAAGTTTTACAACACATAGAAAGATTCAGACATATTAAAAAACAGCATAAAAAACGAGCCCACTCCAAAATACTACTCGATATAAAGTGCGAGATGCCAAAAATATCAGAATATACAAAGCCACTAATTTATAAAGAGCAGACTCCCCATAAAACATCATACAAGTTAAAGACTGGGCCTGCTTTCCTTTTACACCTTAAAGAAAGCTAGGGTAACATACTGTGAAATGCCCGTGGTCCAACGGCCCCGCATTATACATCCATACAAGCCCTTGATTTCATTGTAGATTTTAGAAACCCCACAACAAAGAACAAACAGTCATCATTCAACAGTTGTAGGTACAAGAAGGCTGGATGAACTTGTCTGAAATTCAACTTTTTCAAGAGAGGTACCAGGAAATGTTTCCGTGGAACAGAGTCAAATTTGCAGAAGAACATAAAGTGCAGCAAATCCTGTGGAGACGAGCCGTCGCAGCCACAGGACGCTAACACTTGACCTCTGTGACAGCCCTTGGGTCTAGCCAGCAAAAAATGAAACAAATTTATCCTGAACCTGGTTAGAAGAAACTTCTCCTCAGTGGACAGGGACCCCAGGAGTTTGGGCTCCGTAAGTGCGGTTGTTTTGAGCATTATAAACCTGCGGACATTTACTGTTTTGAGTTCCTGCTCGTCCCTATCCAGTACAAATAGGCTAACTTTACTGACTCCACATCCCTCCTGGTGATTGTTTCAGGCTTATGACACAGCTCTACACGTCCTATCTCTTCCAGGCTTCCTTTGATGAAATTAAGCCATGGAATCTGGAGTGCTTTATCCAGAGTCAAATACTCACTCCATATAATGTGAGTGAGATTTAGCTCAGGATTCAGCCAGCATTTAAACCAAAATGCAATAGGGCGCGAGGCTAGAGTACCACACAAAAACGGAACCCCAAATTCTTCGCGGGCCGACAAATTAGAAAGGCTTTGTGGGGCGCACATCAGGCGCTTTAAAAACGTGTTCTCTGCCACCTGTAAGGGGCTCACCACAGTGTGACCCCAGATTTCACTCCCGTAACTGGCTATAGCCAGGCTTTGTGCCTGATATACCTTTAACAAGGCACCTATTGGTTTCCTCCCTATCTTTGTGAAAACATTAAATTGCCGCATTAGCCCTGATCAGAGCCCCCCCTGTTCTTAATGATTTGAGTCCCCCATTGTAACTTATCACCCAGGAGAACCCCTAGGTATGAGAAAACATTTGTACAGGCGATGGGGGAAGAGCCAACCCTAAATTGGAAGCTTTTCTTGGGGCGTAGTCCCACTTGCATAACGTACGATTTCCAGTGGTTGATAGCCAGATCCCAGTCGGACATAAAGCTAGAAAAAGCCTCCAATAAAGTTTGGGGGCCTAATGCCGTCCTCACATCGACTGCATACAGTAGAACAGGAAGTTCACAACGCCCTACATATGGGAAATCTACCTCAAGGTTACTGAAGACTTTGTCCAAATCATTTATATATAAGTTGAATAAGAATGGAGCCATTATACAACCCTGTCTAACTCCCCTTTTAAAGGCCAGGTCCCTGGTAACCCTGAGGTCCTGCGAGAACCTGACACTGGCCTTAGATGACCTGTGCAGATCTTCCAGGCAGAGTGTTCCCATTTTTTGCTGCCAGATAGCCAAATGAGCCTGCACACATCCTTGCCCTTTTGATTTTCGTTACTTTGAGCAGATGTGCTCCTGTCGATCTCAACTTCTGAGTAGGTTTGTAGGGGGTCAGGAGATCATACAGGTAGCTAAGACCTTTTTCCTGTAGACTCTGGTGACAGAAACATAAAGCTTTAAAGAGAATTCTTTTACTGATTGGCATCAAGTGAAGGGAGTCCGGGGCTTTCGTCGCTGCAGCCCGTCTAGGTAGATTGAGAACTAGGCGTACCACTGAATTCTGAATCCGATGCAACCGTTGCAGGCTTTCTTTTGATGCTCCCAAATATAGGACATTCTCATAGTTCACCTGCGAGTTCATCAGAGTGTGGACTACAGTTTTCCTTGCCGAGGCGGGAAGGATGTCCAAAGTTTTCCTTAGCATTTTAAGGGTGACAAAACATATAATGTCATATCTGGGGCGTCTAATCCACCCTGCCGGAGGGGCAGGGTGAGGACTTCTCATGCTATCATGGGCTGTTTCTCAGACCACGCAAGTGTTAATAATAGTGATCTTAGGCGCTTTGGGAATTTGGAGGATAAGGTCAGGTTGCCAAATTGATACAGGAATTTTGACAGAACCACCATATTGGGTATTTCCAACAGTCCCGAGAGGGAGAGCGGTGGACAGTTGCATATTGGGAGTCTGTCCTCTAGCCAGATGACCCTACCGTAATTTTCTGTCCAGAGGTCTCCGCTGTCATGGCTAAGTCATACCCCCAGATATTTGACTGGTTCCGTCACCCATGTTAGTGAGTATTCCGATTCAATTTGTGGGGTGTTTTCCGGGACTTAGTCCAGTTCATTTTGAAGCCCGACAATTCCCCGATGTGTATGACCTCCCAGATAACCGCTTCAAGGTTAATGTG
>NW_028254911.1:0-57738 GCF_964263255.1 Lissotriton vulgaris | reverse complement strand
TCCAGGTGTTCTGGCGCTGGGCGCGGTCCAGGCGCAGACGGGCGCAGATGGGCTTGCCTTTGGCTCGCCTTCTGCACGCCAGCGGCGCATCTGACCTAAGCATAGGTGCTTGCTGGAGAATTTTTTTTGGGCTTTGTGAAGAGACAGGTATGGCAGTGTCAGCACATTGCAAGTGTAGATGTTGGGTTGGGGGACGTTTGTTCCACACAAGCCTCTGTTACAGCAATCACTACTGTTCACAGTAAGCTGCACATCCAATTTCCACCCAATTAGGAAGATGTATGAGTAAGGCTAACGCCAAACTGTAAATAGTCCCTAGGCACTTGAAAGCATCACTGTGTATGAGGAAAGGCTCACCAGTGCATAGCTGCCAAGGTTTCAGATTGCTTCTGTGTGACATTTCCATAATTTCAGTGTAATTTTGAGTGACATTTAACGTCTATGAGTGACACTTTCTCACAAACAAAATCAAGCAATGAAGATGAGGGAAGCATAAATATCAGACATTACACCCATTTGAGCAACAGGAAACTCTACTGGGCTGAATGGGATTTAGCCCTGTCTGTGCAGCTTAAGCTTCAAGGAACACACGCAGTTCTTGAGCTGTCATGCGCTCGGGCCGGGCAGGGGTTGATGCCTCAGACCCAGTGCTACATAAACAAAGAGAATCCTCCTCGTGAGGTATGGAAAGTGTTCCTCACAATGGTGTGGAGCACTTAGTGTTTTTTAAAATACCCCTCAAACACCAAAAGCACCCTTGGTGTCATACTTCATCATAGGGGTCTTCGCACCCTTCTACGGGATGCGGCTTGCTGCGCCCTTCGACTACGCGGGAGCACTGATAATAGAGTATGTATGGTGCATGTGAGGGTTTAATATGTGAGTGAGTGGTGGGATGAGTGAATACTTAAAAGTACCTGGCTCGTAGGACTCTGAATTTTTTTTTTATTAGGTCCCCGGGCTGGTGCTGTTAAAAGAAGTGAAGTGTGAGGTGTTTATGTAATAATTATGTACATAAACCTCAAAGTGTGCGTCGACATGTTTCGGAGACTGGGCTCCTTCTTCAGGACAGGGTGCACAACTTCCCCACCTTACTCACGTTTCACTACACAAAAGAATGATGTGTAATAAAAAAAAGTGGTAATATATATATGTGTGTAAATTATAGGTTACAATGTACCTACAGCGGTAATGCTCAAGAAAAATGCAAATTGCAGTATCTGAGGAAAAATGAGGAGAAATTCATTGGTAAACCTCAAGAGAACATTATTTTTCAGGTGCAATCACCTAGAAAAAATGTCGTGGGGGTTCAAAAACTGTCAGTGAAGGTTTTAACCCTGTAAAAAAGAGACAAATACAAGACATACTAACATTAAACAGAACGCATACACTGAGTGTTTGCTTAATTGGCAATGAGGGAAGTTTAACCGGATGCAGTAGAATGCCCATATAAGTATTATCCGGGGTCTATGGTGGAACCTCATGGTCCTGATGGTAGTGGGAGCAGGAGGAGCATGCGTGTGGCTCCATATTGCTCAGCGCATGCGCCGAGAATGGAACGCTGTTCCGGTTTGATGAGCGCATGCGGCGGAGTATAGCGAAAATACAGAAAAATACGCAAAAATACGAGAGATTTCTTTCGTGATGGCGCGGTGGTCAATCCTAACCATACTCATGTGCCTTATGAAGTAATACAATGTTTTTATAGGTTTTGAAAGGTTTAAAAAAGGAGGTGATGTATATAATTACTACATAAACACCTCGCACTTCACTTCTTTTAACAGCACCAGCCCGGGGACCTACTAAAAAAAAAATTCAGAGTCCTACGAGCCAGGTACTTTTTAAATATTCACTCATCCCACCACTCACTCACATATTAAACCCTCACATGCACAATACATAGTCTATTATCAGTGCTCCCGCGTACTCGTAGGTCACAGCACGCCGCATCCCGTAGAGGGGTGAAAAGACCCCTATGATGAAGCATGACACCAAGGGTCCTTTTGGTGTGTGAGGGGTATTTTAAAAAACACTAAGTGCTCCACACCATTGTGAGGAACACTTTCCATACCTCACGAGGTAGATTCTCTTTGTTTATGTAACTTGTTTAGGGAGTACGAATCCATCTGTGATACTCTCCCTCCCTTTCCTTGTTTTTTCATCAGACTCAGTGCTGTCAGGTCACAATACCCACTCATTACAGGGTGGCTGGTGGGCTCTGTAGTTTAAATTATTGAGTGACTACATGTTTGAATAGCCACTCATGAAGCTTTATAAAACTAAAAGGAAGAAAGAATATTGTCTGCAACTCTTTTCTATTTATGGTACTTGGTTATCCTTTGTAGTAGAACCCCTTTTTGTTCTGCTTACTGATCTTCCAAGAACAAATACTGTACCATTGGACTTTTATTAACTATTACAAATATTGTGACAGTTCAGACCTTGAATTTAAAACTATGCCTTCAGTATATTGTTCTTGAACCCTTCTGTTTTACCTAGGCACCAAGTATGAAAGCAAACTGAATTCTTGTGCCACTACATGTAGAAAATCAGCGGAAAAATACATAATTTGGAGTTGTTATTGTGCAGGTTCATGTGATAATCATAGCCACTTAGGTCATAAATCTTTCAATAGTTATAAGGTCCCCCTTCTCTTTGATATTGCAATAGAACCTCTGGCATGCAGGATGCGACAATTACATAGGGACAGTGCATTCCGATGCCTCCAACAACAGATCTCGATTTCGCTTTACGCGGATGACGTGACGCTGTGTAAACGCCTTGTTGCGGGAATTTTTGGTTTTTGGCAGATTGTCGGGCATCAATGTAAATTGGAGCAAGTCGCAGATTTTTCCACTGACCCCAGCAGTGTCCGAATTCCCATTAGATTACCCTATTGAATGGTGCCATTCCGATCTAAAATACCTGGGGATCCGGGTATCGAGAAACAAGGACGAGATATTACGGATTAATTATGGCACGGCTGTGATGAAACTCAAAGACACCATTACCCGCTGGATTGCGCTGCCCTTATCTATGGCAGGAAGAGCCTCGCTAATTAAAATGGTTGTGCTACCTAGATTCTTGTACTTCTTCCTTAATATACCGTACCATCCGGGGGCTTTCTTTTTCAAAACAATGAAATCAGAAATGATCATACTGGTCAACCGAGGCTTCGATGGGCTGTTATGGCAAAGCCGTATAGCAAAGGGGGCTTCGATATCCCTGATTTTGAAGTATATTATCAGAGTGCTCAGGCGCATTATCTTTATCACTGGGTCAGGCCAACAAGGTATATGCCGCAGATATCAGCTGAAGACTGGATTGCACAGCCTCTGCCCCTAAGCGGGGTCGTCCATGGACTTGCCACTTTTCTTGAGACACCGTCAACCACTGTATCGTGCACTATTGATGCTTGGCAGAGGATATTGCACAAATTGCAGATTCCCCTCTTGTACGCGCCGAGGTTGCCCTTGACGTATCACCCCATAGTGACTGTGATACAAGAAACTGGCTTCCAAAAATTATGCAAACGTCTTCGCTTGGCAACATGGGGAGACTTGTTTGTAAATGGAGAATTTCGCACGAAGGAACAATTCTTTGGAGATACTAACCATAGTCCCCTAGATCTCTTTTATTATATACAGCTACGGGAGGGTAAGAAGGCTCTCATCTCCTAGTATCCACGGGAGCCGGAAGCTATACTGCCTCTGAACGTCCTATTAGGTAGCACTTACGGCACGCACCTGGTGTCGGGAATATACGGAAGCCTCCTTACTCACGCCCCAGAGGGGCGACACTGGAGTGAAGACCGAGGGCAAGAGATAACGGACGACCAATGGGAGTATTGCTGTGCTATAATGGGACGCATTACATCCAGCTGTCGATTTAAGATTATACACTATAAATTCTTGCACAGAACCTATTACACACCTGCCAGGAAGTATAGATTCAAGCTATCTGACACAGACCACTGTGAAAGATGCAGACGTCCGGGGGACGGATTTTACCATCTGGCTTGGGAATGTCCACAAATATGGCAATATTGGGAACCGATACATGAAGCATTGGGGAGCATGTTGAGATTGAGTTTTGAGAAAGACCCGCTCACTATGCTCTTGGGCTACATGGCACATATACCTAAAGGTAGCAGGAAATTCATGGATACTGCTTTACTGTTGGCTAAACGAAAAAATGCATGCAGATGGGGGAGGGGGAGGGCCCCTAAGTTCAAGGAATGGTTACGGGATATGACATATTGTCAGGAACAGGTTGGAATATATGCTGAAACACAACCAGTGAACTCGAGGCCCAAAGACATATGGGGACCACTACAGGCCTATATGCTACAACAGGGACACACTGATGAAGAGGGCGAGGATGGGGAGGGGGGGTGGCTGGGGATGCTCACACTTAGCACTAAAATGTGCCTGACCTACGTTCTGATTGTTTAAAATAAGGACAGGTGCGAGGGCTGAAACCTGTAGAGCTCTTGCGATGGAATACGATGGACCACTCAATTATATATATTAGTACACTACTTGTATTATATCTCAGATTCAAGGACCCTGTCTGGACTGCTAATGATATATGTATGCTATTACTATGTATACAAGGTTAAAACACTGCTCACAGTCCGATGAAAAAATAACAGATATGGTATTTAGATGTCTATGTGCTAATTGCGCTGTCATTTTGTAATGTAACTGGAAAATGTTGAAAATAAAGTTTAAAAAAAAATAAATAAAAAATAAATAAATAATTATAAGGTCCGAAAACCACAAGCGTCATTAGCAATGCTCAGAAATTACTCTCGATGGGAGGAAAACATTTAAACCAACTTGACAGGACAAGATTGTCTTTACATGCCACATTCTGTCACATTAAATACTAGCACAGCCGCCTCGTTGAAAAACCGAGGGTTAGCAGAGTCTATGGTGATGGTGAAAGACAGATTGCCGCAAAAGTAGAGTATTTTCACACTAAAAAGAGTTTTGCTTTCTGGAAACGTAACGGATGATACGTCGGCTGACCAATCTTTAAATAAGCATAAAATCTTTGAGCGATTACTTTTTATTGTCTCTCACCATCATGAACATCTGATCGATGTCTCTGAATATTTATTTACAACAACAAAAGAAATCACGATAGAATATTTATTTTTATCATGTTTTTATTTAATTTGCAGTTTTCTACAGTGCTCACCAACAAGTCTTTTAAAACCAGACTGCTTGCTGTCTGCTAAGCTTTAAGTTAAAAATAATAATCATGATAAACAGCATTAATAGGAACTCCCCTGCTATTGAGCCAGCCTCATTCTAAGACTGCTGCCTCAAAGACTCACACCTTTTGTTGATGATCTTGCAAGATTTTGGGCAGCCAACTTGATGTCAGGCCGTCCAGTCAACTAAAACAAAAGGTAACAATTAGGTGGCAATTTCGGATACCGTCTAGCACTCAAGACTTTACAAATATATTACTAATGCCTTAGTTGTATGTGCTGCACAGAAAAAAAGATTTCTTTGTGTGCATGAATGGTGAGATACAGGATTGAATGTGACCAACACTGTGATGGGTCATTGTACTGTAGAGATGTAGAATAGTCCCATGAGGGTCTCCTGCATTGCAGTGCAAGCTCTTTCCAGAAGACAGAAAGATACACCATACAGTTAATAGCAAGAAGTGGGGAGAGAGGGAAATACTCCAAAGCACAATCCATATGTTGTTTACAACAGGTTGAGAAGGCGGCTAAAGCTATCAGCCGGCACATTTACAGATTAGGAAATTCAAACTGCTATATTAAACACCCCAAAAAAATCTCACACAAGTGGTTTGCCATACACTCATTTTTCCCCTCACATTGCTTTTGTGGTGGCCCATGCTACATGGGTAGTAAACTGGAGCTGTGCCCCCACTCAAACACCACCACAATCCAGCCACACATGAAAATCCCTCGCAAATATTTTCAAAAGCATACAGAACATTGCGTAAGCCATGATACTCGCGCCCCGTGAGTGAGGATATGAATGTCTGTAAATTTCCATATTTTTATAAGCTTTCCTATTTATTAAGAAGGCATGCACTATCAAAGGGGAGAGAGTGCAGGCAGCTGGGAATGACCAGAAGCCATGCCTTTGGGAGAGGTGTCAATGTCTTACATGAGTACCATACAGCATAGCCCAAAGATGGCCTTGCATATCAAGAGCACCAAAATCCTTACTAAGATTAACATTTGACATTTCATTCAAAGCAACAATGGTGAATCAAAATAGGTCTAATCGTGTATACAAAGCATATGCATTTATAGTATATGGTCCACACAAGAAGTTCTCTGCGGATGTGCACACCATTGTTAGACACCTTTTTATTTTTCTTGTTTGAGCTAATAATTGTATAAGCAGGTGAGACACCACACACTTTCATTTGCGTCGAAAGTAAAGCATTTAAGTGCAGTTATATATAGCTCAAACTTGTTAAAAAAACATCAGAACGCTTTACATAAGAACAAGATATTGTAATTTTTTTAGGAACAGGGAGGTTAAGTGATTTAATCAGGGGAAGTTGAGCAATACAAAAATACATTGTTTCAATGCTTTACCTGAATTATATTATTTTTAAAATAACTGCCACACATAATATGGTGGAACTGTGTATTCCTTACTATAACAACCACATATAATATGTTTTTTAAGAGTACCTAAAATGATTAGTTAAAAAAAAATTGGAAAGTTGTGCTGCTATATTACTATTTAGATATTACATATTTTTGGGATTTGCAAAACATTTAAGGCTCTAATAATGTAAATAAATCATAATAATATAGCAGTGAACAAATACATACATATGGTCGCCAGTAGGTAGTTATAGTTTGGACCTATTTTCCATAGGAAATCTGCAACATTCTATTTGCAATAACTTTAGCGCCGGTTGACAAATCTCCTCTACATTTTCAAAACTCATGGGGTGCTCCGGTCCACTTCTATCCTGAAAGTTTGAGGCTAATTTGTCTGAGAAAAAAGGGTGTCCCAAAACGTGTGTTCCCCATGCAATTTCCCAAAGGAACATTTAGTCTCAGCTACAGCCCGAACTGCTGAACGGACTTACACCAAATATGGCAAAGAGGTAGTCCTGGTTTCAGACTCGTGCCTTTTTGTTAAATGGTGTAAATCTGTTCAGTAGTTTTTTAGATATTAAAGGAAAAAAATATATGTATCCGGGTGGAGCCTAACGACACATCTCATCGTGAGATCTAATTGGCTGTCATCACTTCATCCAAGAAGTGTTGGCAGCCATTTTGGGACCAATATACATGATAGAACCTCATTAAAAAGCATTGCAGTTAATAGAAGGTTTTAAGACTTTAGTTACATTATAAATCATTTGTTGATGGTACCATACTCATTTTAGGAATTATGGTGCATTCTAAGGTGATTTTACCATGTGAAAAAGCCTTTTGCTGGGATATCATAATCATGTTTGAGAGAAAACTATTTTCGTATGCTTTTCCCACAGAGGTTTGGAAGGTGATCTTTAAGCTAAACTGAAAGCATATTTTCTGTAAATTCACATCTTTCTCAGTCATGTGAGAATGAAGTCCGACATTCTCAGTAAAACATGTACATCCAGCAAGGGCAGAGACTGTCAGTTGATTCCTTTATGTTCGACTGCAGCTTCCCAGAGTGTTCTAAAGAACAACTAGAGTGCTAACAGCCTTACTTATGACAAAAGTATAGCACGCCTGAAGCCATCTTGATTGGAATAAAGTGGTAGCTCTTAAAGCATTTAATTTAAAAAGGAACACAATGAGGGGGTTCATTTTGCCATATAAAGTATGATTAGTGCTGCCAAAGAAAAATGATGGCACATTTTGAGTGACTTCTCAAATTCTCTTCTATTTCATTAAAAAAATTCTGACATGCAGACTGAAACATGTGCTTTCAATACCAGCAGCAGACTTCCCTGGTGAGCAGTAGCTTTACTACAGTGATCTAATGAGCAACTAAAGTGCTAACATTCAGAATTTATAGCAAATGTGTGACACATATGAATGTCTTCTTGATGGAACCAAAGTAAAAAACTGAAAGTATTTCCTACTGAGGAGACTGTAGTAAATGAGGAAATTAGGAAACTTCATAACAAATACGTCTCCCAAGATGGCCGCCAGAGACAAAAGAGCCCAAATGTAGCAAACATATCACCCAGATGTAGCCCAAGTATAGCCCAATGACAGAATGTCCCAGAGTGTTCTGAAAAAAAACTAAAGCGCTAACAGTCTTACTTATGTCAAAAGTATGGAACACCTGAAGCCATCTTGATTGGAATAAAGTGGTGACACTTAAAAAAAATTATTTGCAAAGGAACAAAATGAGGGGCTTCATTTTGCCATTGAAATTATGATTAGTGCTGCAGAAAGAAAATTTCGGGCACATTTTGACTTCTCAAATCCTTTTCTATTTCATTAAATAATTCTAACATGCAGACTGAAACATGCACTTTGAATACCAGCAGCAGACTTCCCTTGTGAGCAGTAGCTTTACTACAGTGATCTAAAGAGCAACTAGAGTGCTTACATTCAGAATGTATGGCAAATGTGTGACACATCGGAATGCCTTCTTGATGGAACCAAAGTAAAAAACTGAAAGTATTTCCTACTGAGGAGACTGTATTAAATGAGGAAATTAGGAAACTTCCTAACAAATAAGTCTCCCAAAATGGCCTCCAGAGACAAACAAGCCCAAATGTAGCACGCATATCACAAAGATGAAGCCAAAGTATAGCCCAATGACATAATGTCCCAGAGTGTTCTAAAAAACAACTAGAGAGCTAACAGTCTTACTTATGACAAAAGTTTGGAACACCTGAAGCCATCTTGATTGTAATAAAGTGGTAACAATTAACACATTTAATTTGCAAACGAACAACATAAGGGTGTTTAATTTTGCCATAGAAATTATGATTAGTGCTGCAGAAAGAAAAATTAGGGCACATTTTGACTTCTCAAATCCTCTTCTATTTCATTAAAAAATTCAAACACGTAGGCTGAAACATGCACCTTGAATACCAGCAGCAGACTTCCTTGGTGAGCAGTAGCTTTACCACAGTGATCCAATGAGCAACTAGAGTGCTAACATTCAGCATTTATGGCAAATGTGTGACACATCTGAATGCCTTCTTGATGGAACCAAAGTAAAAAACTGAAAGTATTTCCTACGGAAGAGACTGTAGTAAATGAGGAAATTAGGAAACTTCATCATAAATAAGTCTCCCAAGTCAGCCACCAGAGACAAAAGAGCCCATATGTTGCACAAATATCACCCAGATGTAGCCCAAGTATAGCCCAATGACAGAATGTCCCAGAGTGCTCTAAATAACAATTAGAGCGCTAAAAGTCTTACTTATGACAAAAATATGGAACACCTGAAGCCATCTTAGTTGGAATAAAGTGGTAACACTTAAAACATTTCATATGCAAAGGAACAAAATGAGGGGATTCATTTTACCATGGAAATTATGATTAGTGCTGCGGAAAGAAAAATTGGGGCACATTTTGACTTCTCAAATGCTCTTCTATTTCATTAAAGACTGAAATATGCACTTTGAATACCAGCAGCACACTTCCCTGATGCGCAATAGCTTTACTACAGTGATCTAACGAGCAACTAGAATGCTAACATTCTGAATTTATGGCAAATGTGTGACACATCTGAATGCCTTATTGATGGAATCAAAGAAAAAAACTGAAATAATTTCCTATTGCTATGTATGGCGCGGACCTGTGGGGCATTATGCCCACTAAATCCCTCCAAGTGATTGAAGACAACTTCTTGAAGTCCATTCTTTCTTTACCAATATCCACAGCTAATTTCATTGTTCATCAGGAATGTGGGGTGGGTTTCTTGGAGGATCGAATTGCTATGGCCCCCCTCCTGAAATGGATATCTGTGTGGCTTAACTCAGAGATTGATGTCAACCATGAAATTTTGAAGGATTGTTTAAAATTAGATCATTGGAATAAGATTCCCTGGCTAAAATACGTCGAACAGTCCTGTGTTAAACTGGGCAGGCCTGAATTGTTCCGCAATCCCTCTGCCCTCGTCAAGGCCGACTTGAAGTGGGCTAAAAACACCTTCTTGCTACACAGTGGAATGGACAGAGAAAGCAAGGAGTTGAAAAAATCTTCTGTTAGGTCACACCAATTGATTGTTTCCTCAGACTGTGAACCGGAGCTTTACCTGAAAGTTGTAAATAACCCAACCCACAGGTACCTCCTCACCAAGTTCCGATTGAACAAGGTTCACCTGCTAATTTGTGGTCACCCTGGTTGGACCAGGGACTCGGCACTGAGCGTATGCAATTGTGACGGTTACTCAATTATGGACACCGCCCATTTCCTGTTTTTTTGTACCCATTTTAAAAACATTAGGGAGAAATTCATCATTCCCCTGCTGAAGGGGAAGGGATTTAGGCAGGTCAAACCAGCGGTGTTATATCTCCAGATGCTAACTAACATCTGGGAAATTTACAATGTGGCCAAGTTTTTAACCATTGCAATGAGAATGGGCAAAAAGATCAATTGGGTGTAGTTCATGTTCCAACCATTTGGTTTTTATTCTGTAATGTTTCACCTTGCTGCTTTTTTAAATTGTAACTATTTTCTTTAATGATGTACTCTAATGTCTGGACCTTTTTATGTATGTCTGTACTTTTATGGTTTTGAAAATTTGAACCGAATAAAGTATTATTTGACTTTGAAATAATTTCCTACTGAGGAGACTTTAGTAAATGAGGAAATTAGGAAACTTCACAACAAATATGTCTCCCAAGATGACCACCAGAGACAAAAGAGCCCAAATGTAGCACAAATATCACCAAGAAGTAGCCAACAAGTAGCTCAATGACAGAAGAGTGCAAAACACTTTTTATTTTTTGTGTTTTTGCAGTTTTATATAGTGCAGACTTGTCAGGTATTGGAGCGCTTTACATGAGCATTGGTTACATCACATAAGAGCAAATTCATTTTGGTTGTAGACATGGGGAGATTAACGGCCAGATTCATGAAGCCGAATTCAGCTCGCAAAGGGCCAGATTCTGAGAATCTGGCCCTTTGCGAGCGCTATTTTTGCATTTGGGATTCATCATCCCAAATGGAAAAAATCACATTTTTAGAAATCGCATATTTGCGAATAATTGCATTTAAGGAATCTCAATTAGAGATTCCTTAAATGCAATTCAAGAAGCATTTAAAAATTGCGAAATCGCTATTTTGGGCCGCTATTTACCGCGAGGTCAAACCTCGTGGAAAATAGCGAATCCGTAGAAAAATGCATTGAAATGCATTTTTCTAAGTTGCATGTTACACACACACATGTCCTTTGGACATGTGTGTGCGCAACACCAATGTAGATTACATTTCAAGGGTGCTACAGGGTGTCCTTTGGACACCCCTGGCACCCTTGAAATCGCATCCTTATTTGCGATTCGCTAATTGCGAATCACAAATAAGGAATAACTCCCCATTCAGGCCCATAGGAATGAATGGGGAGTTATTCCTTATTTGCGATTAGCAATTTGCTAATCGCAAATAAGGAATGTGTAGGAATCACAATTTATTTAGCGATTCCTACATGAATCCCGTTTTGCAAGTCCTTAATAGCGATTCCTTAATAATCGCTATAAAGGACTCGCAAAACAGCACTATGATGAATCTAGCTGTAAGTGATTTGTTCAGAATCACAGAATGCTGAACTGAAGCAGAAACTCCAACCTGGTTCTCCATTTGCAAAGTCTGCAGCTCCGGAAGAAACACGACATTTAATCATTTAAACATGCAACATTTAATCAAGTGGTCAACTGGATAAAAAAAAATAAAGATATAAAATAATTTAAAAGTGCTTTATAGCTATTTGAAAACTCAGAAAATATGTCCTCATTTTAGTTTTTTAGAGCACAAACCATACTTTTGATGCAAATAAGATCCTCTCATATATGTAATTTCTAAAGGAAAAGCTCTAGGTATTACAGTTTTGATTACATCAAGATGACGTGAGGCGTTCCACACTTTTGTTATAAATATAGAACGTTAGCAATCTAGTTGTTCATTAGGATACTGTTAAAAGACAGAGGCCAGGGGCACAGACTCTGAAAATTGGAGGCAGGTAGGAGGGTGCAGAGGCAACAATTTGACCACACTGGGCAGGCAGGAAGGGCAGTGGTAGCAAAACAGACTATGGAGGGCAGTGGAAAGGGGGGCAGGGGCAACAAACAAACAATACAGGACTTGCAAGAGAGGCTGTGGCAATATTATAGACCATTGTGAGCAGAAGGAAGAGGCAGTGGGCTTACAACCATACTTCCAACCGACCCGATTCAGCCAGGAAATGCCAAATGTTTTTAAGCCCAAATGGGCTTTATTTGATAAGTCTCCTGTCTACAATCTCATCTTTTTCAATTTAAGTCAATAGGGAAAATCAATACACCAGTTTTTTTTTAAACTCCCTCTTACCAGTTCAAAATGTTAGCAAGTATGGTACATTGGATCATGGAAGACAGGAGGAATTGGGGTAGGGACATGGACTCGCATAACAGAGGACAGGGGGGACATGGAGAGGCTCACCAAACTGGCCCTACAGGGCAGGCATCAGGGTTTGCAGCAGCACAATACACCACACAGGGCATGCGGGACGGGAGTGCAGTACAACAATCCATAGAAAGCAATAGGGACGGGACAGGACCATGCACATAGACAACGCAGATCAGAGGGAAAAGAGGCAATGGTAGCTAGTTGACCATAATGGACAGACAGGAGAGAAAGCTGCAGCATAACGGACCATAAAAGGCAGGAGGGATGGATCAGGGGCATTACAATGGAACTGACAAGCCAGGAGGGAGGGAATATGGGTCTGCACAGGGAAACAGAGGGCTGGGGGCAAGGGGGCAGGCAAGAGAAGCGAGATGACCATGGAGGTCAGGCAGGATGGGCATTAGAAGCAAGACACACAATGGAGAGCCACAGTGAGACTATAATGGCAAACACACAGACCATGGAGGGAAGGTGGGAGGGGGTTAGGGGCAGCTAGCTGAGCACACAGGGAAGGTGGGAGGAGTTGTGGCAGCACATAAGACCATGCATGGCAATTTGGAGGGTAAGTGGCAGTACAATGGCTCAGACAAGCACGTTCAGGGAAGGGGCCTCACTACAGACCACAAGGGGCAGGCAGGAGGAGCCGTTGCAGCGCAACAGACCAGGGAGGGCAGAAGGGTGTGGCAGTACAATGGACAGGAAGAAGGGGATAGGGGCATGGAATGTGGACAGGCAGGATGGAGGTGGCAGGGACATGTTACAGTCAACTGACAATGCTAGGCAGATGGGAGGGAAGTGCAGCTCAACAGAACACTCAGAGTAGATAGGAGTGTTAAGTCCATGGAACATGGTGGGCAAAAAGGATGGAGCAGGGGCATGCACAAAGACATCAGAGGGCAGGGGAAGGAGAATAGGGATAGCAAGCTAAGCCCAGAGGCTAAGCAGGAGGTGAATTATGGGGCATAGAATTGGGCAATGGAAAGCAGGAGGAGTGGACTGGTACATCATGCGAAATGGAGGGCAGAGGCAGTACATCAGCACATGCATGGCAGTAGGGAGGAGGATAATCCATTGATTTAGACAACAGAGGATAGGGAGGAGGTGGATGAGGCAGCAAGCTAAGTGTTCAGAGAAGGCGGGAAGGCCAGTGGCAGAATAATGGTCACACAGGGCTGTAATAAGGGAGCAGGGACATCGACTTGGACAATGGATGGCTAGGAGGAGGGAAGGCAGGAGCAGCAAGCTTGGGTGGGGGCGGCACAATGCCAGGCCCTGCTTCCAACCCCCCACCATCCATTGTGAAAGGCATTTTACTTACAAAAAAAAAAAAAACCTAGAAATTTTCTAAAAAAGATTACAGGGACGGTATACTTAGAATCAGATGTCACTCATACACAACCAGTGAAATTCCGCAGTTATATTTACCTGAGCTAACCATACCTCACGCCCCTGCAATGTACTGCTAATGACCTCAGACATTACATCATTCATGACATGGTCAGTTACATCACTCATGACATCTCAAATGAGATGCTATTGGAATCTATAATCGCTAGAACTTTATTTAGGGATAGTGTGTGTATATTAACACCCCTTTTTTCTTTTCTTTTGTGAAAGAACCATTATAATACGCAACATGCCCAGATTAATATGGCCGATAGCTTTTCACTTTAAAGTAATGATTAGTTTGTTTATGTTGATGTTTGCAATCCTAAGTATGGTTATTATGAATAAGTCAAGTGGACGAACATATATCAATATTTCCTATAAATGGAGTAGTAGGGTAGTACACTGGTGTTTGGGTAGTGTAGGCGGTCATGCTGGGGTAGTGTCCTAACATAGTGCAGTGGTGTTTATGTAGTGTACAGGGTCATGCTGGGGTAGTGTTCTAGGAAAGTAGAGTGGTGTTTGGGTAGTGTAGGAGGTTGTGCTGGAGTAGATTTAAGGTTTAGGGTAGTGTAATGGTGTTTGAGTGGTGTAGGGGGTCGTGCTGGGGTAGTGTTTCAGGGCCAGATGTAGGAGCCCTAATACCGGTCAGAAACGGCCGATTTCGGCCTTTTCCAACCGGTATTAGGCTTTTCAGATGTAGGGGGCCTATCGAATCGGTAATTTTACCGATTCAGTAATTTTACTGATTCGGTAAATATACCGATTCGGTAAAATACCGAATCGGTATATTTACCGAATCGATAAATCCATATGTAGCTGACACTCCTAAGAGTGCCACAGACCCTTAAGAGTCGGTATTTTACCACACAATCCTATTGTGTGGTAAAATACTGAATTCAGGTGTGCATGCACATCTGTGCATGCACACCTCACACAAGCCTGTACTTGGGGTGCTAGAGGGTGTCAAAGTGATACCCCCTGCACCTTTGCAGGATTTGGTATTTACCGACTCGGTAAATACCGAATCAGTATTTCCCATTTATTCCTATGGGCTTCAAGGCCCATTGGAATCAATGGGCAATACATACCGAATCTTACAGATTCAGTATTCCTAAATTTGGAATTACCTAAATGTGCCCCCTTCCCATTTACAGACTCTTAAATACCGATTCTGTAAAATTCGGTATTTAAGAGTCTGTAAATGGGAATTACCTACATCTAGCCCTAAGAGTTTAGGGTACTGCACTGGTGATTGGGTAATGTAGGTGGTCATACTGGAGGTAAATTTTGGGTAGTGCAATGGTGTTTGAGTAGTGTAGGGGGTCGTGCTGGGGTAGTGTTTCAGGGTTTAGGGAAGTAGAGTGGTGAATGGGTAGTGTAGGTAGTCGTGCTGGAGGTAGATTAAGGGTTTACAGTAGTGCAGTGGTGTTTGTGTAGTGTAGGGAATCTTACTGGGGTAGTGTCACTGCAAGAGTACATGTACTTATTTGTCTGCAAACACATCAAGCATCCATTCCATATATTTTTATATTTCAGAAATGCATTTTACTATTAAAGCTAAACTCATTTTGGAAACACATAACCAGTGACTATTTTCTAATTCTACCAAAATGTGAGAACACAATATGTGTTTAATCAATTTCATGTCAGGAAACAAATGTAGTACCAAAACGCTTCTCCCAGAGTGATTCTTAAATGCAGACAGACTCACTGTGTGACTCTACACAAGTAACTCCATCCCTTGCATTTTACCAAAACACATTTAATAGTATACAAGACTTTAGGTGACTCTACACATTGCACAACATTTTCTACTACACATTAGTATAGAGTGCTTCTATCAGAATGATTCCTAAATGCACACAAGTCTCACTGTGTGATTCTAGACAAACAAACCTATCCGTTGCATTTTACCAAAACACATTTCATAGTCTAGAAGGAGTACTGCATTTTAATGTAGAAACTTGAGTCATTTTGCAAATACATAAAAAATAACTGGTTTCTAATTCTACCAAAACATGAGAACAGCATAGTTATCTGTCTGCAAACACATAAAATACATAAATGCTTATCTCAGAATGGTTTCTAAATGCGCACACACTCACAATAAAATTCTAGAGAAAAAAAGTATTCCCTGCACTTTAGCAAGAGAAACACATTAGTCTGATTAAAATCAAAATGAACCACATACATCCCCTCACAAATGAATAACTCACCTTTCCAATTGTTTTGTAGAATAAGAAGTATGTCAGTCACACAGCAGATTTTCTTATACAGAATCTCTGTTTTCTACACCTCTCACCAGAAACAAAGAATGGAAAAGTTTCCCTCTCATTTTGAACACATATGCACCATCACATCAAATCACATTGCTTCCCACATTAATTCAAAAGCAAACACACATTTCTATTGGTTACACATTTCAATCCTTTCCAAATGACATCAATTTCAACCCTACCCCCAATCTGCCTTCTGCCTGTTACCATAGAAACAGTTAATGGAACACTTAACTGAGCACACAGGTCAAAAGTTCATCACACAATGTTGCTAATCAAAACAGCAAGTGTTCTTGACTTTTCAACACATCAGCTTATCCTATGTACTGTTCCTTTCAATCAGTTTTTGTTACCCAATAAGAATCACGCTTTTAAAAAACAGAAACATACACCCTAATTTTCAGTGTAGAATGTTGTCAAACTACCTATCATTTCTTATCTTTTTTCAAAACTGCATCTTATCCACCTTTTTAGAAATATCTTAGTTTTCAAACTGCCATTTGATTTACAGAGACAATCTGAGTGCATCCTGACCTCCCTTCAAGATGCTTAGAGTGTGGATTGGGGGACACAGCTATATTTTCTGGAGCCAAAGGTACGCAGAAAACAAAGGAATTCACAAAGACCTAGGTTTACCAAATGTAGACATTAAATGGATTACACAGAGAGGGTTAAAGTGGCACCAATTAATGCCATTGGTTAAATCCTTTTTGCATCTCCAACACCCTGACCTCATAATTGTGCACTGTGGTGGGAATGACCTAGGCACTTTGACTGGGGTAGGTCTGGAAAGGCTTATGAAGGACACCTTTGGTAAATTTATGTCACTTTTCCCCCAAACTGCCTTTGTCTATTCTTACATATGCCAAAGGCAGAAATGCAACTGGTCCAATCAATTTTGTCCACAGATTGAGAAATCTAGGACACATGTGAATAAATCTGTTTCTGCTTTTTCAGAGACTCTAGAATGAGGTCTATTTACCACAACAATCTGCGTTTCAATATGCATAGCGTCTAAAGGAGAGATGGTGTATATTTTACAGATGAGAGGAACAGAATCTTCCCCCGGAACTTTAGACTCAGCATCGGTACTTACTTGTAGGTACTAAAATCTTTCAATAAACACAAGGGCTCTTTTTAGGGCCACCTAAGAACTAAACACATAAGCTTGATGTATATCTGAAAAATAAGATTTGTTGTATTGGCTTGGAGTTGCGCACCCAACGCGCCAATGTCGTGCAGCCAACGCGTACAATTCATGCACCACACGCGCTGGAGTTGCACTCCCTATGGGTTAGAAGCCGTGCATCCAACACGTACACATCAGGGGCCGCACTGAGCACCGCGCTGGGTGCGCAACTCCTTATTTTACTGTAAAAAATAAATAGTCCCTATCACTGATTTTTATTATCCCAGTGGGGACCCCATCCCCCGGGGCTTATATAAAATGTTGGGGACCGTGGGGGGAGCCACAATGCCCCCACTGTCCCAGCCAGCTCCCCACATCCTGAGAGAGCTGGCATTGCTTTTCCACAATGGAAGCAGAAAACTTGCTGCTCCCCCTGTGGAAAAAGAATCTGCTTTCCTATTTGGAAGAGAGAGCAGGTTTCCTGCTCTCTCTTCCAAATAGGAAAGCAGTTTGCAATGACAGGGTGGGAGCCGCGAGGCTCCCACCCTGTCATAGAAAACTTCAGTGTCCTGGGGGTGGGCACCCCGGGACACTGCAGGAGCCCGCCCTGGGGGGTGGCGGTCCCCAGGGCCATCTTGGGCTCCAGGAGGGGGGCATTCGGCCCCCATCCCACACTTTCAAGATGTCCCAGGGGGTGGCGGTCCCAGGGGCTGGGGGGGCCTCAGAGCCCCCCTCAATTAATGTTTTGAAGACCCAGGGGTGGCGGTCCCCGGGGTTGGGGGGGCCTGAGACCCCCTACCCATTTTAAACAAGCCCCCGGGGCTGGCGTTCCCCGGGGATGCGGGGGCCCCGTGAGCCCTCCTGCATATATTATATTAACTTAGAGCCCCGGGGTGGCGGTCCCCGGGGCAGTGTGGGGGAGATTGGGACCCCCACACTATTTTTTGAAAATGCCCCCTGGGGGCTAATAACCTTTAAAGCGCGGGACTCACGCTTCGTTTTTGTTTTCAGTAGCGGGATGCACGGATCCTACGTGCATCCCGTGATTGAAAACATTTTTTTGGGTCCTTGGAGGTCCTTGTGGGACCCCCTGAGCAGGCCTAGGGCATGCTAGCAGTGCATTGCGGGCGGGCCCATTCAAACCACTCTTCATCGCAGGGTGAGAACACGCTAAACACCAGACGAACCACTAACTCAGTACACCATGAATAATCACCACAAGGCTTTATTAAGGCAAAAAAACATTATTCCCAGTGCAGCCTGCCCGGACCACGTATCATCACAGGTTTGGGAACACGCTCACTCCCAAAGGTACTACTAACTCAGTACACCATAATTCATCGCCACATGTCCGTATTAAGGCAGAATTCAACTGATTCTTCATTCATTATTTATAAAGTATAGCACCAAACAAAGTAACGTCCCTCAAACCTACACAAAATCACCACTTGGCCTTACTAAGGCAGAATTCACAAGACAAAAAAACATTATCAGTACGGCCTGCCCGGACCACAAATCATCGCAGGCTCCACAGAACCTTGTTGTTTCAGGTACCACTAACTCAGTGCACACCAAACTAAGAATAAAACCTATCAAACCTATACAATATCCATTTAGTATGCTTCCTTCAAAAACGTCTTTTATATCACTTATAGATTTATTTGAATAATAAAATTCACGCTGCATACATGTTCTATCTTTCACTTCAATCATGATTACAGATGATGCAGTCCCCTCTAAGATCTACACTGTGGACAGCAGGGTTTACAACTTAAATTCAGCTTTGCATCTACAATATAGACAGTAGGGAATTCAACATTCATTTATTTAATGCAGAGACAATTATACTGTATGTATTCAGATTTTGTTAAAATAAGTGAAAAAAGGCATTTTTCTAAACTGTACTGACTACTAGCTTCTATGTACACAGCGGACAGTAGGGTTCACAAATTCAGCTTTGGATCTACATTACAGACAACATTACATTTATTTAAAGGTAGTATGCGCAAGCACCTTCAATCGCTGCATCTTGTGAACTATGGTCACAAAGAATGTAGAAGATTGCGCCAAAATGTACCTCCACCACCGGCAACACCAAGTACCTCTGGGGTATCCCCTTTAACATCGCCACCAGACATATGCCCCAATTTGGGAAAGTTAGAATGCACTTCGGGAAGTGCAATTGTTTAATTTGTTATGAGGAGCAATCAGTACACCTAGTTTGCACAGCAATTGATAACCATCAATGCTAGATTTTTTTGTTCATACAGTCCGGTATGCAACAGTGAATGGTTTGAGTGAAGCCCGTTCAGACCACGCATCATCGCAGGGTGAGCACACGCTAAACACCAGACGTACCACTAACTCAGTGCACCATAAATAATCTCCACGTGCCCTTCTTAAGGACAAAATTCAGTAGTCAAACGACATTCTTACTACTGCCATCTGCCTGAACCACGCATTCTCTCAGGCTCCACACAAACCGACCCTACTTTAGTGCACCACAACTCATAAACCCTTTACAATACAATCTTCTGTGTATCATTTCACATGCAGTGCTTCTACCTTTGTACAGCAAAGGTCATAAACCATTTACAATTAAATATCTGTGTTTGATATCATGATTACTATTCTACTTGTTAGCAACAGTAACGTGATAAAATGGAGTTGAGTGTATGTGCTTGTACTCACTTCAACTATCAATCTGTGTCTGTGTATTTATTATGCTTCCAAAATTCAGCTCCTGCGCCCTACCACAATATATTAAGCTGTAAACAATGTATGCAACCATCTTACCTCTGCAATAACAAAAACTTTGATTATATAACTTTCTCTCGCTCATTTTTCAAATTGGAACGTACAAAGTGGATCAATACAAAACTACAAAGAAACTGTATAATCAATTTATAAGTGTGTGATATTTATAGTTTTTTTCTATTTTTTTAGCATATTTATATAGCGCGAAGTACACCCAAAAATATATCAGCAATTTACATGAGCACCGCATTTACAGTACATTTTCAGACAGGCGTAGATTACGTCATTACTCTACAATAACAGGATGAGGATGTAACTCCGAGCCTCGAACACTGATTGCCAGCACCAAGTTAGACAGTATAAGCGAATGACCATATACGTATATAAATATGCCCCCAATATCGCGAGAAATACAGTGATAATTCATGTTCGCAACTTAAAAGCTTGTTAATATAAAACTATGGACTTAACATATCAATCCACCTCACATATTAAACATGCTTAAGTCTACTTCAGAACAGATGTTAGGATCCGACGTAAACCGCAATGGATTTGACGTAAACCGCAATTAGCAAGAGTTTTTCTATCTGTCCTCAAATCCAGGGCCGCCTTGTAAATACAACGCTGTTGTCATACCTCCCTCTTCCTTTTTATATTCTCATAGAAACCCTTACCTTGCCACTGAGAGCACCTACATTGCAACTCATTGGAGATACGAGGCGAGCCGTTCGCAAACTGGCTGCTAACATGCATTAATGCATGTTAGCGTTACCTAGTAAATAGGGCAATATAATTTTCACCGCATTATTTCCTTTTTTTTTTAAATTGCAGCGAAACAGCACTTGTTAATATGCCCTCATGTTTGCTATCACAGAGCTGGAACCTTGACTCCTGCCCTGCCATAGCAAACAGCAGTGTCCCGGTTGTAGGCAAACCAAGACACATCAGCATCCGCTCCTGTGGGCTGGTTTTCCCCAAGGTCTTCGACTGCTCCAGAATGGAAACCACGCGGCCCCCCTCTCAAAATATAAAAAGCCATGGAGGGTGGTAATCCCAGGGCTTAGAGGGACCTTTGAGTTCCCTCACCCATTTATTTTCTAGCACCGGGGAATGGTGGCCCTTGGGCTACAGGGCCCCTCCGGATACCATCTAATGTAATATTTTAGACCCCTTGATTTGACCATTTCAGGTAGCTAATTTTTAAACAACCACAGGACCCTGCACTTAGTTTTTATGTTTTTTACAGCAGATCCATGCACCCACCGCACATTTCTCCAATAGAAAAAATAAAATCTTTTTTGAGCACTAAAAGTACCCGCTACGCATGTCTAGAGGGTAAAATTATTTCTTACCTGCCCCCTTTATACGTTTTCAACACTTGTTCCACTAATATCTACCTCCTCGCTTCTACCAAGGTAGAAACTGACTTCAACACTTCCTTGTTTTGAATGTTAACAACCACTTGACAGACAATCAGCACTCAGCGTGTGATTGGATGATGCGCTTATAGTCCGCTCACGATGGGCGCATCCACCAAGGCCATAGATATATATGTACTTTTAATTGTCATTTTCTCAGGAACTATTGAATAAAGTTCAAGTTCAAGTTCAGAAATTTGTATAGTGCACTACTCACCCAGAGGGTCTCAAGGCGCTTGAGGGAGGAGGGGGGGTACTTTACTTATCGAATATCCAAGTTTTAAGTTGCTTTCTGAAGGAGAGGTGGTTCTGTGTAAGGCGGAGGTGGGTGGGGAGAGAATTCCAGGTTTTGGCCGCTAAGTAGGAGAAGGATCTTCCCCCCATGGTGGATCTGTTGATGCGCGGAATAGTGGCTAGGGCCTGATTGGACGAACAAAGTTGGCGGGTGGGGGTGTAAAAGGACAGGCGCGTGTTGAGGCATTCGGGTCCTAGGTCGTAGAGGGCTTTGTGTGCGTGGGTGAGGAGTCGGAACGTTATCCTCTTGTTGACAGGGAGCCAGTGGAGGTCTTTCAGGTGACCGGAAATGTGAGCTTGGCGGGGGATGTCTAGTATGAGTCTGGCTGAGGCGTTTTGGATGCGTTGGAGTTTTTTCTGTAGTTTGGCTGTGGTTCCGGCGTAAAGGGTGTTTCCGTAATCCAGTCGGCTTGTGACCAGTGCGTGGGTGACCGTTTTTCTTGTTTCGGTGGGGATCCAACGGAATATTTTTTTGAGCATGCGTAGGATGTTGAAGCATGATGAGGAAACCGCGTTGACTTGTCTGGTAATCGAGAGGGAGGAGTCCAGGATGAAGCCAAGGTTGCGTGCGTGGTCCGTTGGTTTGGGTGCTATTCCCAGGGCCGGTGGCCACCATGAGTCGTCCAAAGCAGAGGGGGATGATCCCAAGATTAGGACTTCCGTTTTGTCCGCGTTTTAGAGGGCTGTTCTTCATCCACTCGGCAACATCTTTCATTCCTTCGTGTAAGTTGGTTTTGGCGGTGTTTGGGTCTTTGGTGAGGGAGAGGATCAGCTGGGTGTCGTCTGCGTAGGAGATGATGTTGAGGTTGTGTTGGCGCGCGATGGATACGAGGGGCCTCATGTATACGTTGAAGAGGGTGGGACTGAGTGAAGATCCTTGAGGTACGCCGCAGATGACTTCGGTGGGCTCCGATCTGAAAGTGGGAGGCGGACTCTCTGGGTTCTTCCGGCGAGGAACGAGATGATCCAGTCCAATGCTTTTCCTTGTATTCCGACGTTGTTGAGGCGTTGTATGAGGGTGCTATGACAGACCGTGTCGAAGGCTGCGGAGAGGGAAGTAGGGTGAGGGCAACTGTTTCTCCGTTGTCCAGTAGTGTTCGAATGTCGTCTGTTGCTGCGATGAGGGCGGTTTCGGTGCTGTGTTTGGCTCGGAAGCCGGACTGTGAAGGGTCGAGGTATTTGTTGGATTCGAGGAAGGTGGCGAGCTGACTGTTGACGGCTTTCTCAATGACTTTGGCAGGGAATGGGAGGAGCGATATGGGGCGGTAGTTCTTAAGTTCAGTGGGGTCTGCTGTGGGTTTCTTCAGAAGGGCGCTGAGTTCGGCATGTTTCCAGCTTTCCGGGAAGGTAGCGGAGTTGAGGGAGCAGTTGATGAAGTCTCGGAGATGGGGTGCGATGATGGAGTCTGCTTTGTTGAAAATGTGGTGGGGACATGGGTCGGTAGGCGAACCTGAGTGGATGGAGTTCATCAGGTGGATGGTGTCTTCAGTGGTGATTGGGTCCCAGGTGTAAAGGTTGTTAGAGGGGGGATTTGGTTCAGGGGTGGGTGGAGTGGACTGGTAACTTATCATACATTAAAACTACTTTTTAAGTACTGCAGAACATAAAGTTGTGTATTCCTTATTCATTGCAGGTATTACTACTTGCTGACCCCATTCACCAACACATATTATTAGCGGTCACTTCTTGTTTAATTAGGTAAGCTGCAATTATGTTAAAATAACAAGCCATTGGTTATCCAAACCTGTATGGTTCCTTATATAATTCAAAATATCACCGCAATAAGTAGAGACATATCGTGTTAAATATAGGCACAAAAAATCCCTTTGTATACTTCTCAATTTTTCTGTCTCTTTTACCTATGGGGATTCTCTCACTCTCCACCATAAGTTCTCCTCACTGTATATAGTAATCAGGGTTGTATTAGGAATATGCCTCTCAATAGGGTAGTAAGATTAAAAATGAGAGTGTATAAATTTAAATGTCTAGTTAGATGTTACAACTATGTATACTATGTATATATCTGACTGATGACTGATACATAGATAGGTGTAAATATGTACAAATGATGTCTGTTTTTTGATTTCTCATGACAAACTCATGCATCAACACTTAGCGGTATTATCAAATCTGTAAATTAAGAAAACTAGCCTGATGTATATGGTTCAATTTGGCACAAAAACGGTCTTTGCACTTTACTATATATAGCTGTAAATATTGAAAATATTTTTTAATATGTTTTTACAGAAATACGATGGTACAGTCCTGAGGAAGACACTCCTGTGTCGAAACGTGTAGACAGGAAACCATCTTTTATTGAATCGTGATATGTATTTGATGAATATCTGAACTTATACATATGTCAGAATGTCAAAACATTTTTATCATGCATACATATGAATGTACTTATATTTTTTACCAATGAATAATTTTTTATTTACTAATTAAAATGTATCAAATGTGCAAATACCTGTTTTGATTGCTTTTTATTGTATTGTTTGGCAAAATGCCAATATTCATGTGCTAGTGTTTGTTCATACATTTTGCCTGAGTATTATATTCACACAAAAAAAAATGGAGTGGACTGGTCTCCGGACTGGTTTTCAAAGCTGTTATGAATGTCGGCGATTTTGTTGTGGAAGAAAGAGGCTAGGGAGTCGCAGAGGTCTTGGGATGGGGTGATGTCGTTGGTGCCGGCGGTGGGGTTGGTAAATTCTTTGACGATGTTGAATAGTTCCTTGCTGTTGTGGGCGTTGTTGTCAAGTCGATCCTTGAATGCTGATTTCTTGGTGGATCGGATCAGTTGGTGGTGTTTGCGGGTGGCGTTCTTGAAGGTGGTCAGGTTGTCAGTGGTTGGGTTTTTTCTCCAGGCTTTCTCGAGGGTATGACAGAACTTCTTGGATGTCTTAAGGTCATCGTTGAACCAGGGGGCTTTTTTGCTACTTTGCTTGATTTGATGGTTTTTCACGGGTGCTAGTTCGTCGGCGCTGTGGTGATCCATTGTGTGAGGTTGGTGGCAGCTTGGTTTGGGTCCGATGTTTTGGCAGGAGGGTTTTTGTGAAGCGAAGTGAAGAGCTGGTCGGTGGTAATTTTGTTCCAGTTTCTTCGGGGGATTGGTTGAGGGAGGTTGTGGGTCGTGGTCTTTTTGTAGTTGAAGTGAATGCAGCTGTGGTCCGTCCAGTGGAGAGCTGTGGTGTGGTTGAAGAAGATCTGCTTGCTGGAGGTGAAGATTGGGTCGAGTGTGTGCCCGGCATAGTCATTTACACCATATGAGCAAAAGGCACGAATCTGAAACAAGGACTAGAACTTTGCCAAATTTGGTGTAATTCCGTTCAGTCGTTCGGGCTGCAGTAGCGATGAACGGTACCCATGGAAAATTGCATAGGGAAACCATGTTTTGGGACCTCCCATTTTTCTCAGCCCCGGTTCACGAATCACCCCAAGACTTTCAGGATAGGAGCAAACTGGAGCACCCCACCAGTTTTGAATAATTCACGGAGATACGTCAACCGGCGCCAAAGTTATTTCAAACAGAATGTTTGCAGATCTCTTATGGTAAATAGGTCCTAACTATAACTGCCTACTGGCAACCACCAGTAGGTAATATATATATATATATATATATATACACACACAAACTGTTGATAAGTCGCACTATATGAGCATTGAAAAGCCATTTTGTGATTCAGTCGATCAGCTGGCATCTGTCCAAGGTATCTGTGAAATCATACCGGAACTCTGTGCTTTCACGCTGCGTCTCCCCACATCATCAGGTAACCCATCCTCTTCCCACATCACCGCCATACCCCCAACAACCTTCTTGGGCCTGCAAATCTCCCTCTTTGAACCACTTGTTGGCTCACAACTCTACGGGTGTGACTTCTCGGGCTCCCAGTAGGTAATAGGTTCTACGTGTAGGGCATGTAAATTTGCCATGAGTAAAACTTATTACCAGATTCCTTTTTGCTCCACTGATATTCTGATTACTGGGAGCTACAACTCCAAGACTGAATTTGCAGTATATGTCCTGACGTGTACCTGTGGCCTTAATTACATAGGCAGTGCCAAACTACAGGTACACGTCAGGATTTTGCAACACCTCAGAGCCATCCTGCATAGTGACTCCGCCTATCCGGTAGCATGGCATTTTAGAAAGAAACACAATAATGACGTAGCTTGCCTATCCAATTTTGTGGTGGGGTCCATTCCTAAATCACGCAGAGGTGGCAACAGAGAGCAGCAGTTGAGGCAACTGGAGACAACCATGATCCTAGAATTTGACAGTAAATGGCTGAATGGTCTTAACAATACATGTATTATTTTCTATGAGGTTTTTTTGGTCCCAGTTGCAGCCCTATATTGTTGTTGAAAGTATTAAATCTTCACCCTTCAACAGATGTATCCTACATGAGTCTTAGCGTTTTCTTTCCCATCAGTCTCTTGTAAATATTATCAATTATCATCCTCTCTTTTTTATACATTACACATGGGGTGCGTAGCACTTGTAGATATGATGAATTACTGTTTTTTATATGTTATTTGTATGCTTTTAACAATGGATTGAGTCAATGACCGATTTTTATTGTTAGTAATATTTATAAATATTTATACATATTTTTTTATCATACACTTTTGCACTTTATAGTATATATTAGCAGCCCGTCCCGACATTGTCTGGGTATGAATTGCTGCCGGCCAGTAGTATATTGTTTTGTGGGATTTCGTTTTGATAGCATTTCTTATCTGTGACAGGCCTGTGAAATGGTCCGATTCATAGTGCACTGCTGATGCACTTAAGGGTGCGCGTTCAGTAGTGTGTGAACTCGAGTTTCCCTACTTTATTTTTCCTTGCAATATTATATAGCGCGAACTCGACAACATGGCATGAGCACACTTTACATTACAGAAGAACACATTCATTTGTGGTAGGCACGGGGAGACAAAGCGGTGTGCCTGGAATCACAGGATGTTGAGCTGATGCCGAGATTTGAACGTAGCTCCCCAGCTCTAAAGTTCGCAATTCTAGAACTTGTGGCAGGAGGTGTGTCTAAAAGTATATGTCGCTGTTGGCCATCAATGAGAGAGACCTGTGCATTTTTCACATGGATGGTGAAAAAATATGAGTATGTTGCTGGAGATGCGGGCCGCCGTGCCACCAATGTACTTACCGGGGGAGGGTAAACACCGATTATTCCGCAACTTTCTTTCCGCATACCATAACTCCGCATACTTTCATTACGAAAGTACCATGACTTAGCAATGCCATTATAACGCATGGCATTACATTTTATATGCTTTTACCACGCATATATTTTACAACGAAATTCGTTGTAAATGCATGATTGGTAAAAGCATGTTTTAAAAAAAAATGTTTGGATAAGGTAAGTATAGGTATAGGGGGATATATTTTGGGGTACTGAGGTATATGTTTTGGGGTGTTTGGGTATTTTAAGGGTTCAGATATAGTTTTGGGTTATGGGGTACAGGGGTAGTTTTAGGGTTTAGGGATAGGTATGGGTTTTGGGGCACAGGGGTATTTTTAGGGTTCAGGGCTAGGTTTGGGTTTTGGGGTATAGGGGTATTTTTAGGGTACAGGGGTAGGTTTGGATTTTGGGGTACAGGGGTATTTTAAGGGTTCAGGGCTAGGTTTGGGTTTTGGGGTATAGGGGTATTTTTAGGGTTCAGGGGTAGGTTGGGTTTTGGGGTACAGGGGTATTTTAAGGGTTCAGGGCTAGGTTTAGGTTTTGGGGTACAGGGGTATTTTAGGCTTCAGGGGTAGGTTTGGGTTTGGGGTACAGGGTATATTTATATGGTTAAGATGGGTTAGTGTTTAAGGGTGTTGGGGTATTTTAAGGAGTAAAGGTGGGTTATGATAATGGGGTGCAGGGGTATTTAAAGGGAGCAGGGTGGGATTCGTTTTTAGGGTGTAAAGGGTAATAACATAAAATAATAAATAAAAATAATATAAATAATGCAATTTAAAAGAATAGCTGTTTTAATTACATTTAAAAAAGTATATATATATATATATATATATATATATATATATATATATATATATATATATGTATATATATATATATATATCCAACAATAAGGTGCCCCCAGGTGAGGACGCACTTGAGACATCAAGCGGAGGCTGTGATTTTCAAAAGCGTCCTTTAATTACATTAGCCATCCGAAACGCGTAGGGCTTAATGGACTGAAAAGGCATTGTAATCGGACCGAGCAGAAATGTAATTAAAGGACGCTTTTGAAAATCACAGCCTCCGCTTGATGTCTCAAGTGCGTCCTCACCTGGGGGCACCTTGTTGTTGGAAATATTTCGGCCCGTCCTGGCCGAGAGGATCGCACTCCCATTAAAAGTGATAATGGGCTGCGCGCACAGACTGCCTGGAAGCGCATGCAGGCTGACATCAAATACCTGAGAACTCTGCCTAAACGTCGGAATCCGATATTTGCTCCTCACCAGAGAGTTTAAAATGAACATTAATTATGTCATCCTGGAGGGAAACTCCATTGAAGGAATTTAAAATGCACGAAGCATGAGGGGCAAACTACAGGTCCCAGAAGCCTGTAAATGCTGACTGAGCCCATTGGAGGGCGTGTCCCACCTGTGGTTGTCATCAATTTAAAAAGTGGAGAGACCGGGTTGGCTCCTCTTCCCCACCCAGCTGACATCATCCAATGCCCGTGACCAAGGAGCAGGAGCTCCGAAACGCGTAGGGCTTAATGGACTGAAAAGGCATTGTAATCGGACCGAGCAGAAATGTAATTAAAGGACGCTTTTGAAAATCACAGCCTCCGCTTGATGTCTCAAGTGCGTCCTCACCTGGGGGCACCTTGTTGTTGGAAATATTTCGGCCCGTCCTGGCCGAGAGGATCGCACTCCAATTAAAAGTGATAATGGGCTGCGCGCACAGACTGCCTGGAAGCGCATGCAGGCTGACATCAAATACCTGAGAACTCTGCTTAAACGTCGGAATCCGATATTTGCTCCTCACCAGAGAGTTTAAAATGAACATTAATTATGTCATCCTGGAGGGAAACTCCATTGAAGGAATTTAAAATGCACGAAGCATGAGGGGCAAACTACAGGTCCCAGAAGCCTGTAATTGCTGACTGAGCCCATTGGAGGGCGTGTCCCACCTGTGGTTGTCATCAATTTAAAAAGTGGAGAGACCGGGTTGGCTCCTCTTCCCCACCCAGCTGACATCATCCAATGCCCGTGACCAAGGAGCAGGAGCTCCGAAACGCGTAGGGCTTAATGGACTGAAAAGGCATTGTAATCGGACCGAGCAGAAATGTAATTAAAGGACGCTTTTGAAAATCACAGCCTCCGCTTGATGTCTCAAGTGCGTCCTCACCTGGGGGCACCTTGTTGTTGGAAATATTTCGGCCCGTCCTGGCCGAGAGGATCGCACTCCCATTAAAAGTGATAATGGGCTGCGCGCACAGACTGCCTGGAAGCGCATGCAGGCTGACATCAAATACCTGAGAACTCTGCCTAAACGTCGGAATCCGATATTTGCTCCTCACCAGAGAGTTTAAAATGAACATTAATTATGTCATCCTGGAGGGAAACTCCATTGAAGGAATTTAAAATGCACGAAGCATGAGGGGCAAACTACAGGTCCCAGAAGCCTGTAAATGCTGACTGAGCCCATTGGAGGGCGTGTCCCACCTGTGGTTGTCATCAATTTAAAAAGTGGAGAGACCGGGTTGGCTCCTCTTCCCCACCCAGCTGACATCATCCAATGCCCGTGACCAAGGAGCAGGAGCTCCGAAACGCGTAGGGCTTAATGGACTGAAAAGGCATTGTAATCGGACCGAGCAGAAATGTAATTAAAGGACGCTTTTGAAAATCACAGCCTCCGCTTGATGTCTCAAGTGCGTCCTCACCTGGGGGCACCTTGTTGTTGGAAATATTTCGGCCCGTCCTGGTCGAGAGGATCGCACTCCCGTTAAAAGTGATAATGGGCTGCGCGCACAGACTGCCTGGAAGCGCATGCAGGCTGACATCAAATACCTGAGAACTCTGCCTAAACGTCGGAATCCGATATTTGCTCCTCACCAGAGAGTTTAAAATGAACATTAATTATGTCATCCTGGAGGGAAACTCCATTGAAGGAATTTAAAATGCACGAAGCATGAGGGGCAAACTACAGGTCCCAGAAGCCTGTAAATGCTGACTGAGCCCATTGGAGGGCGTGTCCCACCTGTGGTTGTCATCAATTTAAAAAGTGGAGAGACCGGGTTGGCTCCTCTTCCCCACCCAGCTGACATCATCCAATGCCCATGACCAAGGAGCAGGAGCTCCGAAACGCGTAGGGCTTAATGGACTGAAAAGGCATTGTAATCGGACCGAGCAGAAATGTAATTAAAGGACGCTTTTGAAAATCACAGCCTCCGCTTGATGTCTCAAGTGCGTCCTCACCTGGGGGCACCTTGTTGTTGGAAATATTTCGGCCCGTCCTGGCCGAGAGGATCGCACTCCCATTAAAAGTGATAATGGGCTGCGCGCACAGACTGCCTGGAAGCGCATGCAGGCTGACATCAAATACCTGAGAACTCTGCCTAAACGTCGGAATCCGATATTTGCTCCTCACCAGAGAGTTTAAAATGAACATTAATTATGTCATCCTGGAGGGAAACTCCATTGAAGGAATTTAAAATGCACGAAGCATGAGGGGCAAACTACAGGTCCCAGAAGCCTGTAAATGCTGACTGAGCCCATTGGAGGGCGTGTCCCACCTGTGGTTGTCATCAATTTAAAAAGTGGAGAGACCGGGTTGGCTCCTCTTCCCCACCCAGCTGACATCATCCAATGCCCGTGACCAAGGAGCAGGAGCTCCGAAACGCGTAGGGCTTAATGGACTGAAAAGGCATTGTAATCGGACCGAGCAGAAATGTAATTAAAGGACGCTTTTGAAAATCACAGCCTCCGCTTGATGTCTCAAGTGCGTCCTCACCTGGGGGCACCTTGTTGTTGGAAATATTTCGGCCCGTCCTGGCCGAGAGGATCGCACTCCCATTAAAAGTGATAATGGGCTGCGCGCACAGACTGCCTGGAAGCGCATGCAGGCTGACATCAAATACCTGAGAACTCTGCCTAAACGTCGGAATCCGATATTTGCTCCTCACCAGAGAGTTTAAAATGAACATTAATTATGTCATCCTGGAGGGAAACTCCATTGAAGGAATTTAAAATGCACGAAGCATGAGGGGCAAACTACAGGTCCCAGAAGCCTGTAAATGCTGACTGAGCCCATTGGAGGGCGTGTCCCACCTGTGGTTGTCATCAATTTAAAAAGTGGAGAGACCGGGTTGGCTCCTCTTCCCCACCCAGCTGACATCATCCAATGCCCGTGACCAAGGAGCAGGAGCTCCGAAACGTGTAGGGCTTAATGGACTGAAAAGGCATTGTAATCGGACCGAGCAGAAATGTAATTAAAGGACGCTTTTGAAAATCACAGCCTCCGCTTGATGTCTCAAGTGCGTCCTCACCTGGGGGCACCTTGTTGTTGGAAATATTTCGGCCCGTCCTGGCCGAGAGGATCGCACTCCCATTAAAAGTGATAATGGGCTGCGCGCACAGACTGCCTGGAAGCGCATGCAGGCTGACATCAAATACCTGAGAACTCTGCCTAAACGTCGGAATCCGATATTTGCTCCTCACCAGAGAGTTTAAAATGAACATTAATTATGTCATCCTGGAGGGAAACTCCATTGAAGGAATTTAAAATGCACGAAGCATGAGGGGCAAACTACAGGTCCCAGAAGCCTGTAAATGCTGACTGAGCCCATTGGAGGGCGTGTCCCACCTGTGGTTGTCATCAATTTAAAAAGTGGAGAGACCGGGTTGGCTCCTCTTCCCCACCCAGCTGACATCATCCAATGCCCGTGACCAAGGAGCAGGAGCTCCGAAACGCGTAGGGCTTAATGGACTGAAAAGGCATTGTAATCGGACCGAGCAGAAATGTAATTAAAGGACACTTTTGAAAATCACAGCCTCCGCTTGATGTCTCAAGTGTGTCCTCACCTGGGGGCACCTTGTTGTTGGAAATATTTCGGCCCGTCCTGGCCGAGAGGATCGCACTCCCATTAAAAGTGATAATGGGCTGCGCGCACAGACTGCCTGGAAGCGCATGCAGGCTGACATCAAATACCTGAGAACTCTGCCTAAACGTCGGAATCCGATATTTGCTCCTCACCAGAGAGTTTAAAATGAACATTAATTTTGTCATCCTGGAGGGAAACTCCATTGAAGGAATTTAAAATGCACGAAGCATGAGGGGCAAACTACAGGTCCCAGAAGCCTGTAAATGCTGACTGAGCCCATTGGAGGGCGTGTCCCACCTGTGGTTGTCATCAATTTAAAAAGTGGAGAGACCGGGTTGGCTCCTCTTCCCCACCCAGCTGACATCATCCAATGCCCGTGACCAAGGAGCAGGAGCTCCGAAACGCGTAGGGCTTAATGGACTGAAAAGGCATTGTAATCGGACCGAGCAGAAATGTAATTAAAGGACGCTTTTGAAAATCACAGCCTCCGCTTGATGTCTCAAGTGCGTCCTCACCTGGGGGCACCTTGTTGTTGGAAATATATATATATATATATATATATAAATACACATATATACAAACATATATTTGATGTTTTAATAATGTACTTTTACAATGTATATGACTTTACCACACATGCATTTGCGTTATAATGGCATGCCTGATAAAGTCATATGCGTTGTAAAAGTTTTAGAAATGATGTCTTTGCGGAGTAATAGTCCCGCGTTATAAAAATTGCGGAGTAATGGTATGCGGGATGTTGGTTTGCAGAATATCATCACATATTCCCGGGGGAGGGATAGTCCCTTTCTTGCTATTTTCGTGGAGGCGGGCCTTGTGTCCTGATGTGTGTGGCGCGAAGCCTGTGTGCAACAGAAGTGGAAAATCTCTAGTGTGCGCTTCAGGCGTCAGCGGAAGTTAAGGCAAAATTACATTTCCTGCACAACGGCCCCTGTTTGCGCTCCTTCCGGCACTGACCTCCATACAGTAAAGCAGGTGCACGTCACTGGGAGCGCAGGGCAAGCACACCCGGAGCTGGAATGTACAGAACCTGGGAAGAAAAAACAATAAAATAGTGGGCAGAAAGCTCTCTTTTTTTTCCCGTAATCCCGCGCCCCGCACACGCCCACGCCCCCAGCACATGCCCACAGCATACGATATGAGACATGGCATGAAGGGCAGAACGTACCACACGCCCCCAGCGTATGCCATGCCCCCAGCACACGCCCACAGCACAACGCAGACACGCCCACAAGGGATTTTTTTGCTGGCACGGTCCTTTTACCTTTTAAATGTATATGGTGGGCGTCTGCATAGCCTATGTCCTTCTGCTGCAACTGCCCTTTCCAACGCTGTCTTGGGTGGTGTGATTGGTGCTGTGGTTCCTGGCATTACCCGCCTCAAAGGTTTGGGCTCTCTCTTTATTATATGAGTATAGATTGCACTTTATCTTGCACAGTTTTTGCACATCAGGCAGAGGTGTTTTCTAGTTAGAAATACTAATATTTAATGCACTTTATTATGACAATATCCCCCAGGCTATGACTGTCCTGAGCTTCTAAATGGATTTTCTAACCAGGTATATTTATTAGAACAGCTACTCCCTTTATTTTGTAGGATTTATCCTGTAATAAGTTGATATGAATTCATTTAGATCGTTGATTTTTTATTATTGGGATGATAGACAGTTTCTTTGCATTTATGCTTAAATATACCCGTGTTTACATGAATGATTCCAAATAGAAGCGGTCATCAGTTTGTGGTTTTCAATTTTGCTTTTGTTCATAGGTTGTTATACATTTATACATTTAGAAACTGCATTTGAGCATTTTTTAAATTAACAACGAACTAAAAAGCTATTTTGAATCTTTCATGAACCACCACTGATAGTATGAATGAGATACCCGCCACCCCCTCTCAACACAATCCCCAAGGATGGAAAACCGGAAACGGTTCTGAACTTTTGGAAGGCGGGAGGGAGTGACCCTCCCGGCCGTATTTATTAAAATATGAAACAAAATCAAAACATTAAAATAACAGTTTCAAATTATGTACAATTTCATTTCCATATTACGATGTTTGGCTAACCTTAACATATTTCTAATACAAAGGTTCTCCTAGCCGAACTAACATCCTACAAAACATTTAACTTGAAATTGTACATCCTAACTTTTAAGGGCCAACGGCAATGTCGAAACCGGTGTCAGATCCCTAACCAGAAATACCCCCCCCCACTTGGGAGGGGCGACCGCACAGAGGCGTACCTCAAGTGCATCTACCAATTTCCCTTGACTTGACGGGGGCCCCAATGAACTCGACGCCATTTAAAGGTCGTCCGAGGACTCGTGTGAGGTGTCTAGAAGGTAGCGTAAACCCCCTCCCCACCCCACACAACTTACCACATCTGCCGTCGCAGGTGTCCTGGCCCCGGGAAATTCCCCAGGAGGGGCCCGTAGCCCCTCCTATCCAGGAAGGAGCCTTGACCGCCTTTCCTTTCCTTTCGGCGGCCCATCCTTAGAAGGGACCGCCTCCCCGTTGAGGGGCCAATGGCCACCTCCCCCGAGCGCTCCCATCCGTAATGGGTGACGCCCCCCCATAGGGATCTTCCAATTACTGCTCACCGATCATGACCTTACCGCCCGACCAAAATAAATACGACAATTTAACTAAAATTACTAAATTACAAAACAACCATAACTATTTCACGTATGATTACTGATCAACTAGTGCAGAATTACTTTATTTGAAAAAACATACTGTAAATGACCATTCTTTATTGCATACTCAAAATAACACGACAATCATCACAACCTGCAAGAAATAGAGTTACCACATCAAAACTTTATTTAAAACAACTGGCTGTCCTCAGGGGCTGGTGGGTGGGTCAAAATTGGCTCTTCGTTCCGTCTCGAGCTCACGTGCAGCAGGGAGGTGCAGCTTCAGAGCACAGGAACAAGAGGATGCTTTCTTGGCTTGTTGCTCCTTTTATCCGTCTTCGGGCGGGCGTAAACCCGCCTTCGCCTGCCTCCGGGGGCGTGGCCGACCGCGTCAGTGTCTAGGACAACCCACTCCAGGGCGGGAAAAGGCGCGCCCCGGCTACGCCGCTTCGGGCATACCAGCCGAGACTCGCCTCCCGCCCAAGATGGCTTCCCGGGGGGATCGGGGTACTCCACCATACGTTCGGGGGGACCGAATGGTCGCCCCTTTCCATATGGCTGAGATACCCGCCACCCCCTCTCAACACAATCCCCAAGGATGGGAAACCGGAAACGGTTCTGAACTTTTGGAAGGCGGGAGGGAGTGACCCTCCCGGCCGTATTTATTAAAATATGAAACAAAATCAAAACATTAAAATAACAGTTTCATATTATGTACAATTTCATTTCCACATTACGATGTTTGGCTAACCTTAACATATTTCTAATACAAAGGTTCTCCTAGCCGAACTAACATCCTACAAAACATTTAACTTGAAATTGTACATCCTAACTTTTAAGGGCCAACGGCAAGGTCGTAACCGGTGTCAGATCCCTAACCAGAAATACCCCCCCCCCACTTGGGAGGGGCGACCGCACAGAGGCGTACCTCAAGTGCATCTACCAATTTCCCTTGACTTGACGGGGGCCCCAATGAACTCGACGCCATTTAAAGGTCGTCCGAGGACTCGTGTGAGGTGTCTAGAAGGTAGCGTAAACCCCCTCCCCACCCCACACAACTTACCACATCTGCCGTCGCAGGTGTCCTGGCCCCGGGAAATTCCCCAGGAGGGGCCCGTAGCCCCACCTATCCAGGAAGGGGCCTTGACCGCCTTTCCTTTCCTTTCGGCGGCCCATCCTTAGAAGGGACCGCCTTCCCGTTGAGGGGCCAATGGCCACCTCCCCCGAGCGCTCCCATCCGTAATGGGTGACGCCCCCCATAGGGATCTTCCAATTACTGCTCACCGATCATGACCTTACCGCCACAGGCCGGATAGTTGACCGGCTATCCGGACCCCCCACAACAACTCCTGCCTAAAGGTCATGTTTTAAACTCTTTAGCCAAGCTATGAGGTCTCCTATGAGTAACTCATTCCCCACCCGGGACAAATGGACCCCATCTCCCAGATACATACTGTCCCCCTTGATACAACCATGCGGAATAGAATGTACTTGAACGAAACAATCTACCCAATTTGTTATTTACTTTCTTCACTGAGTGATTCAGAGCAGAAACCGAATTCGCCCCCCGCCACACTTTCCGTGGAATCATATGGGACCATGCAATTGTGCACCCTGGAACTCTTCTCGCCAACCAACTTACTGTGGAGAGTATTGCCTCGAGAAGAAGTCGTCTACCAGTGGCCACCAAATCGTTGCCCCCAAGATGGACTATGATTATAGACGGCGGTGACCTTGTCCGCCCTAACAAACCCTCGAAAAAGGATTGAAACTGGTCAATACAGAGCCCGCCCCTTCCGTAGAAGGTCACCCTGTACCCGTATTCCCCAGCCATGTGAATCATGTCACCTGCTTTGAATACGTCCGCGGCACGCCTCACGTATGAGTGGCCCACGACCCACACCTCTCTTTCCGCAGCCGGTGATGTCTGACCGCTGGTTCCCAGGTGTCGGGTCGACTGCACAGTCCGCCCCGCCTCGTAAGCTTGCGAAACTGTAAACCAAACAAAAACAAGAAGCGTGAGTACATCATTACAGCTTCACAACATGTGCAACCGCACATACCTTTTGTAACAATTCGAGGACCAACGCCCCAAACGTTTCACTTTTTCCACACTCAGACCCCTGGCTGTAGCCTCAGTAGCAGCCCCTATCCGAAAGGAATGGGTCCCGAACTCGCCGGGGTTCAAGCCCGCGGCCGAAATTGACATCGCAAGCACCCGCTGGAACTGAAACCTCGTCAGTGGGGTGGCGTCAGCGTGTCTCAACAAGGTCCCCCCCCATGATGCCACCCTCTGCGCCAAATATTCCTCTACGCAAACAACAGGGCACATGGGAGACCCGGGAATCCTATGTATGACTATGCAGTCCCCAATCGCACCCTGATCGGTCTTGGACCTGACAAACGAGACAGTCATCGTCTCCACCTTAACCTGAATGTGCTCTCGGCACAGTCCCCCCACCGTATCCTGATTGTTCTTCGCCACCAGTTCGCTTACCCGCATAGCCCCATGGAATGCTAGCGCAAAAGCGGCTCGGAATAACACTGTTTCATACTGGGATGAACATGTCGCAGGGAGTACAGAAAATAACAGGGCCAATCTATCCAGACCTATCGGGTGTCTCTCATCTACTCTGCGACCCTCCAGGCGTTGCCACCCACGTAGCGCTTTCTGTACCACGAAAGACGCTGTCGGGTCCTGGATCCCATGAGCCCTTGCCATAAAGGAAATGGCGGCCCGATGCCTCTGGGCCGTAGCTACTGATTTGCCTGCCTGATGTAAAGACAGCAAAAATTTTACGACAAGCTCTTCCTGGCCCCAAAGCTCCCCCCTAGCAGAACCCAAAAAGGACCAATAGGAACGAAACGCCCCTTCATATGCCTTCCTTGTCCTGGGTGCTAAACTCTCTCCCACGAGGTTTTGTAGTTCGGGGCACCGAGAGACCAGAGAGCTTCGGGAAAGGGTGCCGCCACCGGGTCCGCTGTGGGCAGAAAACCCCAGAAGGGCTGCATACGGAAACGAGAAAGCGCATCAGCTGCTTGGTTCAGCACCCCCGGGACATGTCGCGCCCTAAAGAGCACATTCAACTGCATACACAACAATACAATTTCTTTAAGCAGTCTCAGAATCCATTTACAACGTGCTGCCTGACTATTGATACACTCTACCACGGTCATGTTATCAGACCAGAACACCACAGAGTGATCTCGGAACCCCTCAGGCCATGTTTTCAGGGCCACCAAAATAGGGAAGAGCTCGAGGAAGGCAATGTTACTCGTCAGCCCGCACTCGTGCCACCATGACGGCCATTTCTGAGCCGACCATTGCGTACCGAATATGGCGCCAAAACCTATACTCCCCGCCGAATCTGTCCACAGCCCCAGCTCCTCGGAGGACACCGCCGGCTTGTTCCAGACAATTCGACCATTGAAATCCGCCAGGAATGCCAACCAAATGCGCATGTCCTGGCGAATCTCTGCCGAGAGCCTCGTGCGGTGATGTCCCTCCTTAAGGCCGACCATGGCTTGTGCAATCTAGCGGGAAAAGGGGCAGGCCATTGGCATTACTCTGAGGGCAAAATTCAACTGGCCCACCGTTTGTTGCAATTGATGCAGGTTCACCTTAGACTCTCGAATACAAGTTTCAAGTGATGCCCTGAATTTTAACACTTTTTCTTTGGGTAACCGAAAACAACCTTCCTCCGAGTCGAGCTCGATCCCCAGAAACTCGAGTGAAGTCGAGGGACCCACAGTCTTACCTGGTGCCAATGGCACACCAAAATGATTCATTAGAACACAAAATTCCTTTAAAGCCTGTCCACATTCTGGATCTCCGGCTGCCCCCAGGAACAGAAAGTCATCGAGATAATGCATAACATGCTGAAAACCCGTCTTTCTTGTGAATACCCATTGTAGAAAACAGCTGAACTTTTCAAAATAAGCACAAGATATAGAGCATCCCATTGGCATACATCTATCCATGTAATAGCGACCCTGAAACATGAAACCAAGAAGACGCTGATCGTCTGGGTGTACCGGGAGCAACCGGAACGCTGACTCGATGTCTGATTTTGCCATCAGCGCCCCGGGCCCCAGGCGATTCAACATGGCGACGGCCTCATCGAAAGATGCGTACCGCACCGAACACACTTCCGGGTCTATCGCATCATTCACGGAAAGACCTCGTGGGGCCGACAAGTTATGTATTAGCCTAAACTCACCCGGGTCCTTCTTGGAGACCACCCCTAATGGGGAACAAACAAAGTTAGCAACCGGTGGAACATCGAATGGACCGGCAACACGCCCTCGAGTCACCTCTTTCCCAATCTTTACCTGTACCACCGCCGTATGCTGCAGGACCGACAGTTGGTTCTTACAACTTGCTTCACCCCGAAAATCCCCCACTGGAATGCGGAAACCATATGAAAAACCGTCTCGCAACACCCCAGCGGAGACATGATCCGGGTATTCGTTGAGCCAAGGAATCATTGCCATGGTATCAATCGGGGTAGGTAAAGGCGCCCCTCGGACTATTTCAGACCTGTTTGGCGCTTCCCCTACCACCGTTATCACCCGTTTTGGCTCTGCACATGGTCTCAGGATGAGAGGACTGTCCACACCCCCCACATTCATGTCTAAACTTGCATGACCCCTGGGGCCTCGTACATTTTCCCCTGTTAAAATTCCAACAAATCCCCCTTTTACCTGCGTTGCCACTCGACTTCGAGTGGTGCTCGTTACCTGCACCCGTCCGAAAGGGTGTCCCAGAGGATTGGCGGGAAGACTCACCCCCGTTACTCCCCGACGATGGTACTTTTAACATGCCTGAATTCTCCATTTTTTGCCAAGAAATGGAGTCATAACAATCCCATGTTAGAGCTGGGTCGTGCTCCTTAGCCTTCCTAAAAATATTGTCATAACAAAACCACTGATTGCCCTCGTACGCTAGAGAATACTCCATGATACGTGTCTGATAAATAGGCAACTCCGTCAACAACTCAGGCCTTCGCTCACCCATAATGGAGGTAAAAATGCCAAACGCTCTGCCCCAAGTACCTATGTTTTCGTCGACCTTAAAGGCGGCCATTTTTGCACGCCAAACACTCGGATGCATAAGCTCTTTTTGGCCCTTCACATGCTCCATCTCGTAATGGTCAGTAAGCAAAGAAAACATGTTCACATACTTATCGGCCCAAATCTTTTCCTTAATTTCAAGTGGAACATGCTGGGCCACTTTCTCCCTTCGTGAGGGTACAGACCCCTCCCCCGCAATCGGCAGTAGCCGCTTACCTGAACTAGGTGCTGTACTTGCTGCTGAACTCGCGCCTGCTGCAATCTCAGCCACCGGAACCTGTGGGGGAACAGAAGATGGTGCCTTCGCAGCCTCTCTAGATTCCCGCAGTTGTCTCATTACTGCCCTGGCGTCGTCAGCCGTGGTGCCCTCACTATCTTTTCCCAACCACGCTGCCAGTTGTGCCGCCAACTCGGGAGGCATATCTTCCCCGTTCACGGGGGTAACCACCACGGGGATCGGATGCCCCTCCTTCGGAACCGGGGTTGGCTCCTCTATCGGTGTATCGGGAACCGGGGCCTCCCCCCCAGGTGCCCCCCTCTTGGACCTCTTGGCTCTCCCGCTAGGGACTACTCCCGGCAATGCTGGTCCGACGATCCGCTTCGGTCCTCCCTCCCCGTTCTTTACCGCCATCTGCTTCTTCAAATCGGCTACCTCCTTTATGAGCATGCGGAGCATCTGATCGGTCCCGACCCGCTTTCCGACCTTCTTGCCCGGCATTCTCCAACGAAGATAACTGAAAGAACAAGAACAAAATTACAACGCTCAAAATTGGCTCTTCGTTCCGTCTCGAGCTCACGTGCAGCGGGGAGGTGCAGCTTCAGAGCACAGGAACAAGAGGATGCTTTCTTGGCTTGTTGCTCCTTTTATCCGTCTTCGGGCGGGCGTAAACCCGCCTTCGCCTGCCTCAGGGGGCGTGGCCGACCGCGTCAGTGTCTAGGACAACCCACTCCAGGGCGGGAAAAGGCGCGCCCCGGCTACGCCGCTTCGGGCATACCAGCCGAGACTCACCTCCCGCCCAAGATGGCTTCCCGGGGGGATCGGGGTACTCCACCATACGTTCGGGGGGACCGAATGGTCGCCCTTTCCATATTTCCACCATGTCTATGGCCACATGACCAGGCAGGAGGTTGCTTGGGGGCGTGCACTTTGTATTATATAAACCAAAAAAAGAAGTAAATTTTCTGCATGTGATCAAGGGCTCTCGAGCCCGAAACGCGTCATTGCTGTTTACCTGTACCTGTACCAGTAAAAATAACTATTTGGTCAGATCCTGTGGTACGTCTCCTGCTTCGCCGGTCCGTGGGGATTGGAGGTGGCTTTGGGAGAGTTTTCTGCATATATATATTCACTGAAAAAACCATAGGTTTCACACCAGTTATAGTTAGGAATTAGCATTTAAAAAACCTATTAAATTCACTGAAAAAAACCATAGGTTTTACACCAGTTATAGTTACCTGGAAATTTTACTGACATAAAACCATTGAAATTCCCACGTTATAGTTAGTTGGACTCACTATAACTTGCGCGCCTGCAATGCACTGCTGATGACGTCACATATTACATCACTCATGACATGGTCAGTGACATCACTCATGACATCACTGATAACACCATCCAGTGAATGTGTGTCTTTCTGAAAAATAAATATGTTTTATATATGTATATGTAAAGGTCGATGGAAGAATAAATGTTTTAATAAGTGTGTAAATGGATGTTTTAAAAAAAAAGTTGATTGGTTAACTGGCTTATTAAATGTATCTTAGTGAATACATATATTAGCGAATACATTTTAAATATTTAAATATATGTATCAGTGTTTCCCTTTGTGTATAAGTGGCTGCATGGGTTGGTGAGTAGCTATATGTGTGTGTATAGGGGTTATTAGATGTTTTTTTTAGTATCAGTATGAGTGTGTGAATGGTTTGGTGGGGGTTTTACTTAGCACATAGATGCATCAATGACTGACTCACTGTTTGTATGTGTTTTGAAGACAGCATATGTGCAGGACTGTATGGGTGGATGAGTGTGTATATGTGTGTGTTAGTGAGTGAATGACTGTGTCACTAGTGTCTTTATCAGTAACGACATATGTTTTAATCTAGTATATGTGAGTATTGATGTATATAAGTGAGTATATGTGAGAGTGAGAGATTGTAAGACTTCCTGTTTAATTAAGTATGTGTTTCTATAAGTGATTGTTTAAGAGAGTAAGTATGTGTAAGTTCCCTTAGAAGTAAGGTGGTAGTGTGTGTATACTTGTATATGCAAATAAATGGATGTTCAATAGTTTATTTGCATGTGTGAGTATGTGTGTGAGTAACTTTTGGATGACTGTCGGTGTGTAACAGGATGTATAGGTGTATCACTACATATGATGAGTGAGTATATATATGAGTGACTATATAGAACTGTTTGTGAATGAATTGATGTGTATATAGATGGTGGAATTACTGAATTGTTTGTTGTAACTGGTATGGGTATCTCCACTTTTTTGAAAATGTTAAATACTATTTTTGAATATGTGTTTCAAGGCTTATATTACACTGAAAGGAGGTCTGTCACTCTGTCACAAGGATGGTGTCATCAGTGAAGTCATGAGTGATGTCACTGACCATGTCATGAGTGATGTAATATGTGACGTCATCAGCAGTGCATTGCAGGCGCGCAAGTTATAGTGAGTCCAACTAACTATAACGTGGGAATTTCAATGGTTTTATGTCAGTAAAATTTCCAGGTAACTATAACTGGTGTAAAACCTATGTTTTTTTCAGTGAATTTAATAGGTTTTTTAAATGCTAATTCCTAACTATAACTGGTGTGAAACCTATGATTTTTTCAGTGAATTTCAAAGGTTTTTTAAATGCTAATTCCTTTCTATATCGAGTTTCTAATCTTTTTTTTTTATACAATTTGCTGTTTTGTGTAAGTATTGATTTTTGATTTTTTTTTTATATAAGTTTTTCATTTGCGCTCTGGGTGCGCGCTCCGGTAAGCTCTCCGGTAAGCTCACCGGAAAGCGCACCCAGAGCGCTACTTTCGTTCGTGAAAAGAAATATGAATGAAAAGTTAATAATAATGCAAAACATTTCGTACCATACAAATAAAATCAGTTTTTTTTTATAAGGAAAAATGATTATGCATTTCCGTAAAAGTTTGATGACGTCACTTCGGCTCGCAACGTAAGCGCCCTCGGAAGCGCCTACGTTCGCGCGCATAAACGCACCCGGAAGCGCCTACGTTCGCGCCCCGGAAGCGCCTACGTTCGCGCCGCGTTTGCGCACCCGGAAGCGCTCTGGAGCGCGCAGCGTAAGCGCGCCGGGTCATGTGACCTTAAAATAACACTTTTCATTGGTTGCTAACAGTTTTTTTTACAAAGAATGAAATCCCCACCCATTTCCTTCACTTCTTCTTTCACTTTTGTGACTGCAAGACCTGCCTTTTTGCTCCTGGATATTTGTTGGTTTTACAATGGCTACCAGACAATCCAGCAGTGAGGATGAACCAGAATTCATCAATGACGAGCCTCCTCAAAGAAAAGTTAAGGAACATTTCATTTGGAATTTTTTTATAATCCCACCTGGACTAAAAAAGGTAAATGCTCCAAAAGTGCAGTGCAGGATCTGCAAAGAAGAGCTGTCACGAGGAAACCCTTTGAAAATGTACTCTTTTGAGAACTTTACAATGATCCGGCATGTGGAGAGGAAGCACCCCCAGAATTTTGCCCGGGAAAGTGTCAGGGCTCTGGCACAAGAGGATCCCAGTGATGGGGCCTCTACATCAACCGGAGGAGCAACTTCTTCTGGGAGGGGGAGATCACAAGAGCTGGTTCCGAACATTCAACCTGCTTTTAACCATGGTGCCCTCAGATGCAGATACTGCAATCAACTGCTTACCTTTGGAGAACAAAGTGTAAAGCTCATGGTTCGAGCATTAGAAAATCATCGCTGCCCTTCCCACCCCTAATTTGTTTGTTTTTTTTGCTCCTGTTGAGCAGTTTCCATTCCCTGTTTTTGTTCCTGTTTAGAAAAAAGAAGAAAACCAAAAGTTCTTTTCAGAACTACCTCCAATTCTCATCAAAGAGCTATATTCTTAAAAAAATGAAAAAGAGTAAGTGAAATAGAGTGCATTGATAATGGAAAGGAGAATGAGTAAGAAAGAACAGAAAGGTATGAGAGGAAAAAGGAAGTGAAGTAGGAGGATTGAAAGAAGGTGAGTGTTAGGAAAGAAACTTATGAGAAGAAGAGTGAATATGGGGAATGTTGATATTCAATGAAAATGTTGAAAAGGAACAGGGGTGTGGAAGGATAAGAAAAGATGCATTGCTGGACTTGAAGGCAGAAGGCCTCATTTATGAAACCATGCGTCACTTTAACGCCACGAAAGCATCACTTTTTGTGACACAACAGTCCAATAAAAAATGCACCTTATTTATTCATATTTACAAAGTGGCGTTTCTAGGTAAATACGTCACTTTGTAAACCCCTGTGCCACATTATTCCTACGTCAGGTGTAATGTATGCAAAAGGGACGTATTGACGCAAGAAAGGGTCATAGAGGTGACACAGTGAATAAACTGGAGGCCTCATTTCTGAAAAGTGACGCATCGCTACGTGAAAACAGCGATGCGTCACTTTTCTGGGCGCACTCCTTATGACATTCCAGATGTGTCATATGTAATTTATGACTAATCAATTCGCAAGGAGTTACAGATACGTCAGTATTTCTGACGTATCCGTAAACACAAAATTGACGCATTGCTGGAATGCGTCACAAAAGTGACGCAACTCCAGTAATGCGTCCTTTCACATGGGGAAAGCACCATGTGAAAGGTCTTGCGTCAGTCTTACACCTGCTGTGAGGCAGGCGCAAGATTTTGACGCAACAGCATCCTAAAAGTGACGCAGTGAAATCTCATAGATTTCACTGCGTCACTATTACAAAGCTTTTTGCAGGGGAACGCCCCCTCTGCATACATTATACCTGACGCAGGTATAATGTGGCGTAGGGTTTTAAAAAGTGACCCATCTACCTAGATGCGTCACTTTTTAAATATAGCGCAACGAGGCTCATTTTTTTACACCGCTGGTGCGATGCGTCACTTTTCTGTGCGCACTCCTTACGACATTCCAGATGTGTCATATTTAATGTATGACGAATCATGTTGCAAGGAGTTACAGATACGTCAGTATTTCTGAAGTATCTGTAAACACAAAAGTGACGCATTGCTGGAGTGCGTCACAAAAGTGACTCAACTCCAGTAAGGCGTCTTTCACATGGGGAAAGCACCATGTGAAAGGTCTTGCGTCAGTCTTACACCTGCTGTGAGGCAGGCGCTAGATTTTGACGCAACAGCATCCTAAAAGTGACGCAGTGAAATCTCATAGATTTCACTGCGTCGCTATTACCAAGCTTTTTGCAGGGGAACGCCCCCTCTGCATACATTATACCTGACGCAGGTATAATGTGGCACAGGGTTTTAAAAAGTGACCCGTCTAGCTAGATGGGTCACTTTTTAAATATAGCGCAACAAGGCGCATTTCTTTACACTGCTGGTGCGATGCGTCACTTTTCTGTGCGCACTCCTTACGACATTCCAGATGTGTCATATTTAATATATGACGAATCATGTCGCAAGGAGTTACAGATACGTCAGTATTTCTGACATATCTGTAAACACAAAAGTGACGCATTGCTGGAGTGCGTCACAAAAGTGACGCAACTCCAGTAATGCGTCCTTTCACATGGGGAAAGCACCATGTGAAAGGTCTTGCGTCAGTCTTACACCTGCTGTGAGGCAGCTGCAAGATTTTGACACAACAGCATCCTAAAAGTAACGCAGTGAAATCCCATAGATTTCACTGCGTCGCTATTGACAAGCTTTTTGCGGGGGAACGCCCCCTCTGCATACATTATACCTGACGCAGGTATAATGTGGCGCAGGGTTTTAAAAAGTGACCCATCTACCTAAATGCGTCACTTTTTAAATATAGCGTAACAATGTGCATTTTTTTACACCGCTGGTGCGTCACAAAAAGTGACGCACAGGCGGCGCAAAGCTGGCAGCGCAAGGCCTTCATAAATATGGTCCTGGATTTTCCCCTTACTTCGCTCACCGGTGCGGTTCCCGGTGCGCGTACCGGGCGCTCCCCCCGCGCAAATCAGAAAAAATATTTTTTTTTCAAATGCCCCGCGGGACCCTATTTTAGCCCCCACATTAAACCTAGGGGGTCAGGAGGGGTTCTACCCTGCCCCCTTATGGTCAATTCCCCCCTTTGTTTTTGCCACCTCTTGTGTCTCGATTTTACCGAGACACAAGATTGTTTAGAATGTTTACAGACACCCCAGAGCCAATCAGCTTTCTGCGCGCAAGTCGCGTGGCGCACCCGGTGCGCTCCCCGTTGCGCGTACCGGGGCGCGCCTATAGAGATATATATTTTTTTTAACCTAAATTACTCAAAATCCACTGGAGCACATATCTTGAGACATAGCAAAGGCACATCGGGCTACCAGTCCCTACAATTTTGCCAAGTTTGGTGTAAATCCATTCAGCCGTTCGAGCTAAAAGTGAAATCGACGGCCCTATGGAAATTAACATGGGGAAAACGCGTTTTGGGACCCCCCTTTTATCTCGGCCCCCGCTTGACGAATCCCCCCCCCAAACTTTCAGGGAAAGACCGGAACTCGACGAGGCCAATTTGAGGAAATTTTCAAGCAGATTCGTCAACCGGTGCCAAAGTTATTCCAAATAGAATTTTGAGATTTAACATTGAAAATAATTCTAACTATAACTACCTACTGGCGACCGCCAGTAGGTAATAAATATATATATATATATATATATATATATATATATATATATATATATATATATATATATATATATATATTCACTAAAAAAAACATAGGTTTAACACTAGTTATAGTTAGCTGGACATTTTACTCATACAAAACCATTGAAATTCCCACGTTATAGTTAGTTGGACTCACTATAACTTGCGCGCCCGCAATCCACTGCTGATGATGTCACATATTTGGACATCGATTCCAAGCCTCCAGACTCCCTATCCTATGGAGCCTCAGGTTCCCAGAGAAAACACCCGGCGAACCCATCCGAACCTCAGTTTCCACCCCGAATCCCCACTACTCTGAGTCGAAGGACTCCCCGAGAACAAATCCGGACCTTGCAGCACACTGAGACTGCCTGAACTTCAGCTAATTCCAAGTAGCACAGAGGTCTCTCACCCATTTACCGGCCATCCTTGTAGATGGCAAGACATCACGTCCCCCAGTCTCATTTTATCTAATTGTTTCTGGGCGGATGCAAAAGTAATACAGGCAGGCAAATGCTGTCAAACCTTAGTCCTGAAGATGGTCCCATTTAATTAGAGCAAAAAGGGATCGAAACGTCGACTTTTGTTAATGCTTTCACAGCCTAACCATTGTGTTTCAACCTGTTGTGTCTAGCAATTCTTTGGCAATACTTTAAATTGTAACACTGAGTTAAAAGTGGTCAACATTGCTCAAATTTGCCTGTGAAAACCCTTTTCCTTGTATATTGTTTGTATGTCTTAAGTACGGTACAGGATTGTGCCTTCTAACCACCTTCTTATCTTTTCAAATAAATACCCTGCCTGGCTGGGCAGTGGAAAATATAGTCTCCTATTATGGCCTATATTATCTTGTTCTTGTTGATTCTGATAAGCTAAGGACCCTTGTTTTTCATGGCATACCTTCCCACGGTCCTCAGCCACTGTTTGGGTTCCCTTGTTATAACTAAATAGTCACATATTACATCATTCATGACATGGTCAGTGACATCACTGATGACATCACTGATGACATCTCAAATGACATCACTGATGACATCATCCAGTGTCTGTGTGTTTCTGAAAAATAAAAATACAATTAAGTTAAAGTTAATAATTTACATAATGAAGAAGGAGTGGATGTATGAGTGTCTGGATGAAGGATTTAGTAGGTGCGTGACTGACTGTATGAGTGAGTGATTATTATTATATGTGAGCAGTTGATTCTCTTGGTATATGGGTTCAAGAGTGCATGTGGAAAGAGCTGTATGGGGGGTTGACTGTCTGCATGAATGTGTTGGTGAGTGAATGGCTATCTCAGTGCTACATGTCAAAGTAGGTACATATGTAAAACACAGTGCATGTGAGAGTTGCCATATATAAATGACTATACATGAGTGCCTGTAATTGCATAAGTGACTGTATGGTTCAATGTGTACTTGTTTCAATGATTGTAAAAGAGAGTAAGTACGTGTTACTATATATTTGAATAAGTAAGGTTTAGTGGGTATAACTTTGTAGTTGAGGAAATGGGAGTGTGATTGATTCTCTGCATAACTGACTAGGTGTTTGAGTAACTCTGTGAATGAATGTCAGTGTATAAGTGTCTGTATAGGTATATGACTGGATATGATAGTGTTCTATTAATGAGTGACCGTATGTATGATTGATTGTATGGGTGAATGAGTGGATGTGTGTGTAGGCTTAGAAATCAGTGAGTGTGTATGTATTTACTGGTATTAGTGTGTCAATAATTTCAGGAATGGTGGTTTGTATTTAACACTGTACAACTATTTGTGCCTGATTGTACCGGCGCCACTGCCCATTGAATAGCGATTCCAGGTTGTGCCCCAATCTCGTCCTGTTTCGCTTTTGGGCTTGCTGCCATTTTGTTGTTTGTTAATGTGCCTCCCAGCCCGGCTCTCCACCCCGCTCCTGCCTCCCAGCTGCTCCTCCCTCCCACTAAACTTAAGGCTCGACCCGATAGTTGTAACGCTGTGACCGTCCTGCCTAGCTCAGAAGCGGTCGCTCCTCACGCTGCTCCCTGCTGATTGAAGTGGTATCGTAGCGCTTCTGCCAGACTAATCATTGCCTTTATTCAAATTGCGCACTGCTCACTCTGCTCACTGTAATTATTGTGCCTGATAATATAGACATTGTAGCGCTATACTGATAGACTGCTCTGCATTAATTGTACAACTGTGCACTGCTCGCTTTGCCTGCTTCAACTATTTGTGCCTGATTGTACCGGCGCCACTGCCCATTGAATAGCGATTCCAGGTTGTGCCCCAATCTCGTCCTGTTTCGCTTTTGGGCTTGCTGCCATTTTGTTGTTTGTTGTTGTGCCTCCCAGCCCGGCTCTCCACCCCGCTCCCGCCTCCCAGCTGCTCCTCCCTCCCACTAAAGTTAAGGCTCGACCCGATAGTTGTAACGCTGTGACCGTCCTGCCTAGCTCAGAAGCGGTCGCTCCTCACGCTTCTCCCTGCTGATTGAAGTGGTATCGTAGCGCTTCTGCCAGACTAATCATTACCTTTATTTAAATTGCGCACTGCTCGCTCTGCTCACTGTAATTATTGTGCCTGATAATATAGACATCGCAGCGCTATACTGATAGACTGCTCTGCATTAATTGTACAACTGTGCACTGCTCGCTTTGCCTGCTTCAACTATTTGTGCCTGATTGTACCGGCGCCACTGCCCATTGAATAGCGATTCCAGGTTGTGCCCCAATCTCGTCCTGTTTCGCTTTTGGGCTTGCTGCCATTTTTTTGTTTGTTGTTGTGCCTCCCAGCCTGGCTCTCCACCCCGCTCCCGCCTCCCAGCTGCTCCTCCCTCCCACTAAAGTTAAGGTTCGACCCGATATTTGTAACGCTGTGACCGTCCTGCCTAGCTCAGAAGCGGTCGCTCCTCACGCTGCTCCCTGCTGATTGAAGTGGTATCGTAGCGCTTCTGCCAGACTAATCATTGCCTTTATTCAAATTGCGCACTGCTCGCTCTGCTCACTGTAATTATTGTGCCTGATAATATAGACATCGCAGCGCTATACTGATAGACTGCTCTGCATTAATTGTACAACTGTGCACTGCTCGCTTTGCCTGCTTCAACTATTTGTGCCTGATTGTACCGGCGCCACTGCCCATTGAATAGCGATTCCAGGTTGTGCCCCAATCTCGTCCTGTTTCGCTTTTGGGCTTGCTGCCATTTTTTTGTTTGTTGTTGTGCCTCCCAGCCTGGCTCTCCACCCCGCTCCCGCCTCCCAGCTGCTCCTCCCTCCCACTAAAGTTAAGGCTCGACCCGATAGTTGTAACGCTGTGACCGTCCTGCCTAGCTCAGAAGCGGTCTCTCCTCTCGCTGCTCCCTACTGATTGAAGTGGTATCGTAGCGCTTCTGCCAGACTAATCATTGCCTTTATTCAAATTGCGCACTGCTCGCTCTGCTCACTGTAAATATTGTGCCTGATAATATAGACATCGTAGCGCTATACTGATAGACTGCTCTGCATTAATTGTACAACTATGCACTGCTCGCTTTGCCTGCTTCAACTATTTGTGCCTGATTGTACCGGCGCCACTGCCCATTGAATAGCGATTCCAGGTTGTGGTCCAATCTCGTCCTGTTTCGCTTTTGGGCTTGCTGCCATTTTGTTGTTTGTTGTTGTGCCTCCCAGCCCGGCTCTCCACCCCGCTCCCGCCTCCCAGCTGCTCCTCCCTCGTCCCTCCCCCTCCACTATCCACATATGACAGATGCTTCTGCGCGCAGCGTTCACGCACTGCGGTCGCGCCTCATGCGCGCCGAAGGTGCGCCAAAGGTAAGCCCGTCTACGCCCGTCCGCGCCTGGACCGCGCCCAGTGCCAGACCCCCTGGCCCCCGCAATTTCCACTCCGCCCGCATAACTTACGACGCCACAACCCTCTCAACCCTTAACCCCGGCCGACCACCTAACTGCTACCAAGCCGCCCCAGGACACACCCATGGACCCTTCACCTGCCACTCCTGCAAGTTTGACTGCACCAGGACCCACACCAAATCCACAAACTCCAAACAGAGCTCCAACACTAACCACCTGAAATGCATCCTACTCAACACCCGCTCGGTCCACAGACACGCCATCGACCTTTGGAACCTACTCGACACTACATCGCCGGACGTCGCCTTCCTTACAGAAACCTGGATGAACGCCTCATCAGCGCCCGACATCGCGATAGCCATCCCGGACGGCTACAAGATCATCCGAAAGGACCGCACCAACCAAACAGGAGGAGGCATCGCCATCGTCCATAAGAACACCATCCACATCACGACCAGTTCAGACGATGACCTCGCTACCGCCGAACACCTTCACTTCCAGATCCACACCGACCCCAAGACCACACTCAGAGGCACCCTCATCTACAGGCCACCTGGACCCCGCACACAATTCAGCGAAGACATCACTGACTTCATCAGCCCTCACGCCCTACCCTCCGAGGACTACATACTACTGGGAGACCTCAACTTCCACCTGGAAAAGAAAAACGACAGCAACACCACCACCCTTCTGGACAACCTGGCCAACCTCGGACTCGAACAACTTGTTGATACCCCCATCCACTATGCTGGGCACACGTTCGACCCAATCTTCACCTCCAGCAAGCACATCTCCTTCAACCACACCACAGCTCTCCACTGGACAGACCACAGCTGCGTTTACTTCAACTACAAAAAAACCTCGACCCACAACCTCCCACAACCAATTCCCTGAAGAAACTGGAACACAATTACCACCGACCAACTCTTCACATTGCTTCACCAAAACCCTCCTGCCAAGTCATCGGACCCAAACCAAGCAGCCATCAACCTCACACAATGGATCACCAACAGCGCCAACGAACTAGCACCCTTGAAAAACCATCAAATCATGCAAGGTAGCAAAAAATCCCCCTGGTTCAACGATGACCTTAAGAAATCCAAGAAGTTCTGTCGCACCCTCGAGAAAGCCTGGCGAAAAAACCCAACCACTGACAACCTGACCACCTTCAAGAACGCCACCAGCAAACACCACCAGCTGATCCGATCTACCAAGAAATCAGCATTCAAGGATCAACTTGAAAACAACGTCCACAACAGCAAGGAACTATTCAACATCGTCAAAGAATTCACCAATCCCACCGCCAGCACCAACGATATCACTCCCTCCCAAGACCTCTGCAACTCCCTAGCCTCATTCTTCCACAACAAAATCGCCGACATACATAACAGCTTTGAAAACGGGTCCGAAGACCAGTCCACTCCACCCACCTCCAAACCAAAACCCCCCTCTAACAACCTTTGCGCCTGGAACACAATCACCACTGAAGACACCATCCGCCTGATGAACTCCATCCACTCAGGATCGCCAACCGACCCATGTCCCCACCACATTTTCAACAAAGCAGACTCCATCATCGCTCCCCATCTCCGAGACGTCATCAACTGCTCCCTCAACTCCGCTACCTTCCCGGAAAGCTGGAAACATGCCGAACTCAGCGCCCTTCTGAAGAAACCCACAGCAGACCCCACTGAACTTAAGAACTACCGCCCCATCTCGCTCCTCCCATTCCCTGCCAAAGTCATTGAGAAAGCCGTCAACAGTCAGCTTGCCGCCTTCCTCGAATCCAACAAATCCCTCAACCCCTCACAGTCCGGCTTCCTAGCCAAACACATCACCGAGACCGCCCTCATCGCAGCAACAGACGACATTCGTACACTGCTGGACAACGGAGAAACAGTTGCCCTCATCCTACTTGACCTCTCCGCAGCCTTCAACACAGTCTGTCACAGCACCCTCATACAATGCCTCAGCAACATCGAAATACAAGGAAAAACATTGGACTGGATCATCTCGTTCCTCGCCGGAAGAACCCAGAGAGTCCGCCTCCCTCCTTTTAGATCAGAGGCCACCGAAGTCATCTGTGGAGTACCACAAGGATCATCACTCAGTCCCACCCTCTTCAACGTATACATGAGTCCCCTCGCATCCATTGTGCGCCAGCACAACCTCAACATCATCTCCTACGCAGACGACACCCAGCTGATCCTCTCCCTCACCAAAGACCCAAACACCGCCAAAACCAACTTACATGAAGGAATGAATGATGTAGTCGAGTGGATGAAGAACAGCCGTTTAAAACTGAACTCGGACAAAACGGAAGTCCTCATCTTAGGCTCTTCCCCCTCTGCTTGGGACGACTCATGGTGGCCACCGGCTCTGAGAACCGCACCCATACCTACGGACCACGCGCGCAACCTAGGCTTCATCCTAGACTCCTCCCTCTCGATGACCAGACAAGTCAACGCCGTCTCTTCATCATGCTTCAACATCCTACGCATGCTCAAAAAAATCTTCCATTGGATCCCCGCCGAAACAAGAAAAACGGTCACCCACGCACTGGTCACAAGTCGACTGGATTACGGAAACACCCTCTATGCCGGAACCACAGCCAAACTACAGAAAAAACTCTAACGCATCCAAAACGCTTCAGCCAGACTCATACTAGACCTCCCCTGCCAAGCTCACATTTCCGGTCACCTGAAAGATCTCCACTGGCTCCCCGTCAACAAGAGAATAACGTTCCGTCTCCTCACCCACGTACACAAAGCCCTCTACGACCTAGGACCCGAATGCCTCAACACGCGCCTGTCTTTTTACACCCCCACCCGCCAACTACGATCGTCCAATCAAGCCCTCGCCGCAAATCCGCGCATCCATAGAGCCACCATGGGGGGAAGATCCTTCTCATACTTAGCGGCAAAAACCTGGAACTCTCTCCCCACCCACCTCCGCCTTACACAGAACCACCTCTCCTTCAGAAAGCAACTAAAAACTTGGATATTCAATAAGTAAAGTAACTCCCTCAAGCGCCTTGAGACCCCCTGGGTGAGTAGTGCGCTATACAAATGTTAAACTTGAACTTGAACTATCAAAGATTAGATTAGAGTGTGAGGAGGTGCATTATATTATCACATAGATGATGTCATCATTGATGTCATCAGCGATGTCATTTGAGATGACATCAGTGATGTCACTGACCATGTCATGAATGATGTAATATGTGACATCATCAGCAGTGGATTGCGGGCGCGCGAGTTATAGTGAGTCCAACAAACTATAACGTGGGAATTTCAATGGTTTTGTATGAGTAAAATGTCCAGCTAACTATAACTAGTGTTAAACCTATGGTTTTTTCAGTGAATTTCAATGGTTTTTTAAATGCTAATTCCTAACTATAACGATTGGGAAACCTCTGGTGTTTTCACTGAATTTCTTAGGTTTTTTAAAAGCTAATTCCTTTCTATATCGAGTTTGTTTTATTTGCTGTTTTGTGTAAGTATTAATTATTAATAATTTATTTTTGAAATAATATTTTTCCTTTTTTTTATTTTTTTATCATTTTTTCCTGGGGCGTTCAGGGTGCGCGCACCGGTAAGCTCTCCCGAGAGCGCACCGAGAGCGATATTTCTGTGTTCGTTAAAAAAAATGTATGAAATGTAAATAATAACGCAAGAAATTTAGTACCATACTTATAAAAGCAGTATTTTTGATTTACGAAATGAAAATGATTTAGCATTTCCGTGAAGCTATCGAAACGTAACTTAGGCGCGCCGCGTAAGCGCCCCCGGAAGCGCCTACGTTCGCGCCGCATAAGCGCTTCGGTGCGCGCAAAGTAAGCGCGTCAAGTCATGTGACCTTAAAATAACTCTTTTCATTGGTTGCAAACATTTTTTTTGCAAAGAATGAAATCCCCACCCATTTCCTTCACTTCTTCTTTCACTTTTGTGACTGCAAGACCTGCCTTTTTGCTGTCGGATCTTTGTTGGAATAATATCTTGGATTACCATGGCTGCCAGACCATCCAGCAGTGAAGATGACTCCAATGATTTTCTTGATGAAGAGGTTCCTCAGCCGAAAGTAAAAGAACACTTCATATGGAAGTTTTTTTCAATTCCTAATGACCAGAAAGGAGTGCAGGATTTGTCACACTGTCCTGTCACGGGGTGACCCCACCAAGAAATATTCTTTTGGAAACTCCACAATGATTCGCCATGTGGAGAGGAGGCACCCCCAGAATTTTGCCCGGGAGAGTGTCAGGGCTCTGGCACAAGAGGTTCCCAGTGATGGGGCCTCTACTTCAACCGGAGGAGCAACTACTTTAGTGAGGGGGCGATCGCAAGAGCTGATTACTAACATTCGGCCTGCTTTTAATAAAGGCGTTCTTAAATGCAGAGACTGTGATCAGCTACTTTGCTATGGGGAACAAAGTGTTCTGCTCATTGTTCGAGCATTGGAGAACCATCGCTGCCGTTCCCAGCCCTAAACTTTTTTTTGTTGTTGCTCCTGTTGAGCAGTTTCCATTCCCTATTTTTTTTTTGTTCTAAAAAAGGAAAAAAGAAGAAAAAAAAAGTTCTTTTCAGAACTACCTCCAATTCTCAAAAAAGAGCTGTATTCTTTACATATTTTAAAATACTGTTTTCCCCGTTCTGCGCTCAAGGTGCGCGTACCGGAGCGCGCACCTGGGAACGCACCCAGCGCTAAACCCGCAAATTTTAATTTTTTGACCTTCAGGGTCCTTCTAGGCCCCCTTCAGAAAACCTAGGGGGTCAGGGGGTGTCTACTCTGCCCCCTTTTAATTATATCTGCCTTTCTTTTTTCACCTCTTGTGTCTCGATTCTACCGAGACACAAGATGGTGAACTCTCCGGACTGTTTAGAATGTTGACAGACACCCGACAGCCAATCAGCTTTTCGCTCGCGCACACCCGTAGCGCGCCGGGTGCGCTCCCCGGTCCACCACCAGTGAGCGCTCGGAGCGCGCCTATAGATATATATGTGTTTTTTAAGTTAATTTTCATAAAAACCACTGGAGCAATTTTCACCAAACATAGCAAAGGAACATCTAGGTACCAGTCCCTACAATTTTGCCACGTTTGGCGTAATTCCGTTCAGCGGTTCGGGCTGTAGACTTGTCAGACCGTCCTATGGAAATTAACATGGAGAAAACACGTTTTGGGACCCCCCTTTTTTCTCAGCCCCCACTTCACGAATCCACAGAAACTTTCAGGGAAGGAGCGGAGCGCAGCGAGACCATTTTAAGGAAAATGACAGGCAGATCCCTCAATCGGCGCCAAAATTATTCCCAATAGAATGTTCGGAATTTCCTATGGTAGCCAATCCTAACTATAACTACTTACTGGCGACCGCCAGTAGGTAATATATATATATATATATATATATATTATATATATATATATTATATATATTCACTGAAAAAACCATAGGTTAGAGACCATATATAGTTAGCTGAATATTTTATTGATATAAAAATGTCATTTGAGATGTCATCAGTGATGTCATCAGTGGTGTCACTGACCATGTCATGAATGATGTAATATGTGACATCATCAGCAGTGGATTGCGCATGCGCGATATATAGTTAGTGCAACTAACTATATATGGAATTTCATTGGTTTTATATCAATAAAATGTTCAGCTAACTATATATGGTCTCTAACCTATGGTTTTTTCAGTGACTTTTCAAGGTTTTGTAAATGCAAATTCCTAACTATATATGGTCTATAACCTATGGTTTTTTCAGTGAATTTCATTGTTTTTTTAAAAGCTAATATCTATAGCTGTAAAATATATTCTTTATTACGTGACGTTTCACGTAGCCACGTGAGACGCCTCATGACGCGTCTCATAACCGTGACTTATCGGCTCTGCAGCGCAAACAAAACCCATAACGTAAGCACGCCGGAGCACGCTTCCAGATATATATATTTTTTTTAACCTTAATTAGACAAAATCCACACATGCACATATCTTGAGGCCTTGCAAAGGCACCTCAAACAAACAGTCCCTACAATTTTGCCAAGTTTGGTGGAAATCTATTCCCTTAAATTTTTTTTTTACTGTTTCTCTTGGTTTTCTCCTTGTTACGCTTACCGGGACACGAACCGGACGCTCCAAAAACACAAGATGGCGGACTCCCGTTACGCTGCCGGTTAGCTGCCCGGTTCGCGTACCGGGAAGCGCCTCTTTTGCGAAAAATCGCAAACATTTTTTTTTTTTTGCCCCGCGGGGCACTTTAATATCCCCCTCATCATTCCTAGGGGGTCAGGAGGGGTCTACCTTGCCCCCTTTCCTTCATTTCCCCCTTCATTTTTCACCACATCTTGTCTCTCGATCCTACCGAGAGACAAGATGGCGGCCGCTCCGGACTGTTTACAATGTTGACAGCCAATCAGCTTCTCCTCAGACTCCCGTTACGCTGCCGGTTAGCTGCCCGGTTAGCTGCCCGGTTCGCGTACCGGGACGCGCCTCTACGGCGAAAAATCGCAAAAAAAATTTTTATTTCTTTTTTGCACCGCGGGACACTTTAATATCCCCCTCATCAATCCTAGGGGGTCAGGAGGGGTCTACCTTGCCCCCTTTCCTTCATTTCCACCATCGTTTTTCACCACTTCTTGTCTCTCTATCTTACCGAGAGACAAGATGGCGGCCGCTCCGGACTGTTTAGAATGTTGACAGACACTGGCCGGTACGCGAACCGGGGCGCTAACCGGACCGCTGTCACAGATATATATATTTTTTAAAATGTTAATTTCTCAAAATCCACTGGAGCACATATATTGAGACATAGCAAAGGCACGTCGGGCAAACCATATCTACAATTTTGCCAAGTTTCATGTAAATCCATTCAGCCGTTCGAGCTAAAAGTGAGTCCAACCGCCCTATGGAAATTAACATGGGAAAAACGCGTTTTGGGACCCCCCTTTTTTCTCGGCCCCCCTTGAGGAACCCCCCCCAAATTTTCAGGGGCTGCTCAAAAACAAAATGTGCCATTTTCCTGAAAATTTCAGCCAATTCCGTCCACAAACGCCAAAGTTATTAGACATAGAATTTTCAGAAATCCCATAGAGAAAAAATCCTAACTATATATACCTACCTGCTATCGCCAGTAGGTTATATACATATATATATATATATATAATCAGAAAGGTAGCCCCAAAGGAAAAAGGCCTCCAGCAGGAAATATTCCAATTTTATTGTTGAAAGCTCATACTCAGGCACAAGCGTTAGCCGAACATCCGTATTGCAGCATGGCCAGACGCGTTTCCGGAAGTTTATTCCTTTCATCAGTGGCGTGCAAATGTTCTTTTAAAGACAGCGTGTTCCATGCGCTTTATATTTCCTCAGAACTTGCCCCAGTGGGCGTTGCCAGTGTCTAAGCCTTATGGTTCTTGAAGTGCCTGAAACAAAATAACACATCAGTGAGTCT